>NC_091131.1:6797500-6975000 GCF_040183065.1 Periplaneta americana | reverse complement strand
AAATGGTTTTTGATTGCCAGAACTTCATCAGACTGGGACAGTAAGTCCAATTTTATTCTTCTATGCGATTGTAATGTTTTAATATTGTCTCATGTCACAGCGCTGTTACTTACTTACTTACTGGCTTTGAAGGAACCCGGAGGTTCATTGCCGCCCTCACATAAGCCCGCCATTGGTCCCCATCCTGAGATAGATTAATCCATTCTCTATCATCATCATATCCCACCTCCCTCAAATCCATTTTAATATTATCTTCCCATCTATGTCTCGGCCTCCCTGAAGGTCTTTTTCCCACCGGCCTCCCAACTAACACTCTATATGCATTTCTGGATTTGCCCATACGTGCTACATGCCCATCCCATCTCAAACGCCTGGATTTAATGTTCCTAATTACGTCAGGTGAAGAATACAATTCGTGCAGTTCTGTGTTGTGTAACTTTCTCCATTCTCCTGTAACTTCATCCCTCTTAGCCCCAAATATTTTCCTAAGCACCTTATTCTCAAACACCCTTAACCTCTGTTCTTCTCTCAAAGTGAGAGTCCAAGTTTCACAACCATAAAGAACAACCGGTAATATAATTGTTTTATAAATTCTAACTTTCAGATTTTTTGACAGCAGACTGGATGATAAAAGCTTCTCAACCGAATAATAACAGGCATTTCCCATATTTATTCTGTGTTTAATTTCCTCCTGAGTATCATTTATATTTGTTACTGTTGCTCCAAGATATTTGAACTTCTCCACCTCTTCAAAAGATAAATTTCCAATTTTTATATTTCCATTTCGTACAATATTCTCGGCACGAGACATAATTATATGCTTTGTCTTTTTGGGATTTACTTCCAAACCTATCTCTTTACTTGCTTGCAGTAAAATTCCCGTGTTACAGCGCTGTGCAGGACAATAATGTTCCTGCCTCAACACGCATACATAGTCTCTGGGATCCGCGGCACATATGCCATTGAGCCAAACAAGAACTGGAAAGAAGCATTACGACAGACAGTTGTTAAATAATGCTGCGGCATGGAGTTTCGGGCCACATACGTTTGTTTTGTATTTGGTTACCGTGAGAGTGAAGGAGCTGTGAGTCATGCGGGTTGCGTGGGAGGCGGTCAAGGGCGCAGGAGAGCAGCGCCTTAACAGGGGAACGCCAGGTCCGGGTTCGTAGGATGGGCACATCCCAGGCGAAAAAAATACGTTACATAACTTTCTGTAATTAAGTGCTTATAAATAGCAGCAATCACGCACAATCTTTGGAAATAAACCGATAATCTTGAGACATCGAATGCTGAGCTGCGACAGTTTCGTAAACAACTAATGGACCAAGTCAAATCCATGTGGACGAAACAGAAGTAGGCTATTCCAAGAAATATCAATACTCGGATCATTAACCTCTTCCGATTGCAAACTTCCCACTACCTTCGGGTGGTTAATTTGACAAAGGACAAATAAAATACACCGTGTCCCTTTCAAACCTCCCATATTTTAATATTAATCATTGCTATCAAAGTATGCGGAATTATGAAATGACACTGATGTACACCCACAAAACGCAAAAAAATTATGGAAAATTAGAATTTTCAAAATATAACTATTTTAATAGAGAATTTTCTCCCCTTTAATTTGATATAAGAATTTTCGATTTATCCCTTATGGTTTTTCAGGTAAGTCCCATTTTCCAAAATGCTGCGTCATCAGCCACGTCACTTACTTTTGGAGTGATCTTCGTAGCAGTCAATCCCCTCGTCCAGCATTGCTTGTAAAATAAACTTCTTTCTAGTCCCGAAATAGATGCATAGATATCTGGGCATGATCATTAGATTGAAAAAACTTTTTTACACAATGAAGTAATTTATAATTTTTTACTGTTAGTCATAAAACTGTAAATTTGTGTGTTAATGATGTTGTACGTCATTTTAATAAGAGTCCAAAAGTAGAAATTACAATTCTGAGGAGGATGGGCGTAAACCCTGGGACAAACACCATCGATGGATTTGTTGCATCAATGGAAATAGGGACAAAAATGCCAAAAAAAAAAAAAACATTCAACACCTGAAGTTAAAACAAGGAGGAGGTATTTGAGAGGCAGAAAGAAGCTGAAACTGGACCGACATGAAGCTGCTTAAGGGGTGACATATGATGATGGAGTCTTCTAGGCTCTGAAAGTTTGTGGCTTATTTCCTATAAATAGTAATTTTAGAATATTTCATTCTTTCAAACATGATATATCAGCCAAATATGGTGATACCAAGAAGATATTGGTGTCATTTTGAAGCTTGAAATGTCCCCCAGTGCCTGACAATGAGTAAAATAACATTAATATAATTAATAATTATCTATGAATTTTTACATGATTTGTGCAACATAAAATATTATTGTAAGTTACATGTATGGTAATATTTAATTAATGTAAATAAAAATAAAAAATAGCTATATGTCAGGCACTAAGGAATAGTTTTAGCTATAAAACAGTGAAAAAACTGTGGCTCTATCTTGAAAACTGCATGAGCTATCATGTTTCAAGTTGCATGTCAAAATTATAAACAAAATAATTTTTATAAACAATTTAGACATAATTTCAAGGGATCTGTTCACGTCATTGTCTTTCTGGTACCATTCTCAATTGTATAAAAATTTTACAGAGCAAAATTATACAAAACAAATTTTTTTTGTATGTAAAGGTGTACATATAACTTAAAAGAAACAGAAAGTCAGAGAATTATTTCATTTGTTTGAAGTTAATTCATCTGTCACATGTTGGGCAACAATGACATAAAACAAAATGGCGTCTCCGCAGAAACTCAAAGCATTGTTTTTTCATTTGTTTGAAGTAATTCATCTGTCACATGTTGGACAACAATGGCATAAAACAAAATAGCGACTCCGCAGAAACTCAAAGCATTGTTATTTCATTTGTTTGAAGTTAATTCATCTGTCACATGTTGGGCAACAATGACATAAAACAAAATGGCGTCTCCGCAGAAACTCAAAGCATTGTTTTTTCGTTTGTTTGAAGTAATTCATCTGTCACATGTTGGACAACAATGGCATAAAACAAAATAGCGTCTCCGCAGAAACTCAAAGCATTGTTATTTCTTTTGTTTGAAGTAATTCATCTGTCACATGTTGGACAACAATGGCATAAAACAAAATAGCGTCTCCGCAGAAACTCAAAGCATTGTTATTTAATTTGTTTGAAGTAATTCATCTGTCACATGTTGGACAACAATGGCATAAAACAAAATGGCGACTCGGCAGAAACTCAAAGCATTGTTATTTCATTTGTTTGAAGTAATTCATCTGTCACATGTTGGACAACAATGGCATAAAACAAAATAGCGTCTCCGCAGAAACTCAAAGCATTGTTATTTCATTTGTTTGAAGTAATTCATCTGTCACATGTTGGACAACAATGGCATAAAACAAAATGGCGACTCCGCAGCAACGCGCACAAACTCTTTCCCGGTATGCAGAGACGAAATGAATAATTCCAGTGCATAGAATTTACCGGAGAGATTATGGAGGAAATGCGCCTGATGGTAAAACCATTAAGGCATGATATGAGAATTCTGGCTACTGGAAGTGTGAACAAACAATCCGAAGGTTCTCGTCGACGTGTCTCAGAAGAGAGGATTGAAGACATTAGAGCAGGATTTCAGAGAAGTTCTCAAAAATCAATTCGCCATGCATCTCCGCAGTTCAATGTACGAACCAATTTGGTGGCCACCAAGTTCGCTAGACATCACTCTACTGGAGTTCTTCCTCTGAGGTTATGTAAAAAATCGTATGTTTGCGACTCCAGTACAAGATCTTTAACATTTACGAACCCGTGTCCGTGACACAATTGCAACAGTATCAATGGACATGTTGGATAGAAATAGAATACAGATTTGCAAGTTAAGAATTGAAGCTATTTTGAGGTTTAATAAAAAAGAATTTACATTGTGATTTTAATTTAGTACATTTACCTTCCTTAATTGTAGACAGAAAATCTACTATACCACTCCTATGAAATTAGTGTACATACGATTGTGTTACTTCGTCTATTAGGTTGTAGATAAATACAGTAATTCAGTACTCAATTGTAGTAATAAAATACAGACAAATTGAATGGTAGGGGTATCATACATGACAGTATGTTTAATTATAATGTATACTTGCGAATATAGGAATATAAGTTAAATATAGTAAACATAACCTATAATTTTCATACGACAAAATATACCGGTACATATGTAATGGCAGGGCATTGGAGACCACTAAAATTAGACAGAAAGGGGCAACTGGTACAGTAAAGATAACCTATAATTTCAGCATATCTAAATATCCGTGAGGTGCAACTGAAAATTATTGAATCGTGCATAAATGAATGTACAAGAATTTCGCAATATTTAATCGAAATAAGGGCAGGTATTACACATACGAACAACGTAATTTTCACACCAAAAATAATGTTACACCTTAACTCTCAAGTGAATTATGTCTAAAATGTCTCATAATCATTGTTTTAAATTTTATTAATGCATTACACTACATTTGAAAGAAATATATGTTACTCTTTATGCATTCCAACTAATTTATATGGTTGAAAAGCCGCCCTTCGTGATCGGGTTAAGCGAGTCACATGGTCTGCCTTACGGCCTGTATTAGATCACGATGGCAATGGCACAGTCTACTGTTCCTAGTACTCACAGCGCTCCAAGCGACTAGCAACTATCGCGAGAAATGCAAAAAATCATCCCAAGCTTCGCGACTGTATATATTAGACTGTGTTTAAACGTTGTGTAGAGAGACAAAAATGGCCGCCCCTCTAACAGCTGTTCGTATCGATTGTCATTTTATGATGATGGTTGCCTAGTAACCACAGAACAAATGAAAGAGCACAGAATAATTAGAATAATATTGCTGTGACTGTACTCTCTGACTAAAATATAGCGTGCTACTCAGATTTCACAAGAAAGTTATATTTCCCTCACCACATGGTAATTTTTAATCATTTCGATTAATCGATTTAAGCACATTTTATCGGTTATTCGGATTTTAAAATTAATCCGTTCGATTAATCGAAACTTTAGCAGTAATGCATTATAAAATAATTTCAGTATTATTTTCAACAGAAATTGAATCACATGTAATGTAGTGGGATATAAAAGTGTAATAGTTCATTGTGCAAGGTTTGCAATATTTTCAATGTCAGGAGATGACGTTAAATAGAATATTCTTTATGCATTCAGCATGTTGGTCACATTTTTGTGCCTATACTTGAAAAAATGAGGAACAGACTGATTTCTTTAGGCTCTTCAATGTGATCGATACCGCGAAAGATTAAGTTCATTTACTGCAGTAACTGAATCGTTTCTACAATTCACCTGATGTGAGATCTGTAACGATCACTGACTGGCAATGTTTATAAAGTCTGTGTAATAATAATAATAATAATAATAATAATAATAATAATAATAATTATTATTATTATTATTATTATTATTATTATTATTATTATTAGGGACCGCTGGCGGGCTTATGTGAGGGCGGCAATGAACCTTCGGGTTTCTTAAAAGCCATTTGTAAGTAAGTAAGTATTATTATTATTTATACTGGCAGAGTTAAGGCCATAGGGCCTTCTCTTACACTCTACCAGGTCACAAAGTATACAAGCAGTTAAAATTTAACAAAAAGTTCATTGTGCAAGGTTTGCAGTGTAGTTGTACCAGCCTACGTTATTTTCAATGTCAGGAGATGACGTTAAATAGAATATTCTTTATTCATTCAGCATATTGGTCAGAAACTTGAAAAGTTAACGTTAATAAACACTGTTAACACAAGTTACAGTTAACATTGTTATGGACAATGACATGACAGACATTGGCTGTAATGAGAGAAAATGAAGTAAATACCGGAGGGGCCAAGCATAATGGACATTCCTTCCAGGTAACGCTGTAAGTAGGTCCGAGGTGCGACATGTGGGGAGTGAAAAGCGACTGGTGGTTTGATTGGAGACATTAATCAGCCAGTCATAGATTTAAACTATAGCCAGATGTTGCCTTAAGCTGCCGGAACTATATGAGTGTCTTTGTTGTTGCAGAGTGACAGTTCCGAGGAGAAAGGAATGAAGAAAGCCTCAGGAACGCATGCGCAAGACAAGAAACAAGTGGTGAGTACCTGTCAGAACATTACAAACAGCCACTCTCTCCACTGCACTAGGTTCAATGTGTTTTCGTGATCTATTAGCTGGAAGTCCGAGGAAAACGTAAAAGTCTTGAGTATGGCTTCCTTTTGGGAGGAAGTAAATTTAGAAATTCTTGTTGTAGATTACAGACATTTAAAAAAAGTCGGTTTCCCGATTTTCGGAGGCCAGCAGGCTTACACCCTACTCTAGGGACAGGGACAAGGATGCGAAAGACGATCCACAGTGCTAAAAACGCAAATCTGGCTGGACAAAATTAATAACATCACTTCTATTTGACAGATTTTCATAAAATGTTATATAGTAATTAGTTGTGCAAACTCTCATTACGTTAGGGAAAGAGAAAATACCCCTGCTTAGAAGGTGTAATTAGACAATTAGTAACTCCATTTTTATTTAACAGATAATATTAATAATAATATATTTCTACTCTTATAAATTTAATTTGAAATTTCTGAAGCTTGAACACAAAAATAATTATACATCACGTCTAGCACGTAACCAGGCCAAATGTTTAGAAAAAATATTCCTAAGCACTTCTTTTCTCAGAAAGTCTCTTGGATGTGTTTTTCAAAAAATGGGTAAAGGGTAGAGGATGGTATAATTGGTTTTTTTTCCTAATCGATGCACCTTTTTCATTTTTTCTATGTAAAATATCGTTGCTGCAATATCTTCAATTCGAGATTAGTTTTTGAAAATAATATTTTTTTTATCCAAATCTTCAAAAAAGTACCAGGATATAGTAAGGCATTAAAATGTATGTATGTATGTATGTATGTATGTATGTATGTATGTATGTATGTATGTATGTATGTATGTATGTATGTATGTATGTATGTATGTATGTATGTATGTATGTATGTATGTACAGTATGTATGCATGCATGCATGTATGTATGCATGTATGTATGTATGTATGTATGTATGTATGTATGTATGTATATGTCAGCCAATTTTAAAGATAAATTCAGAATCTCTTTAACGTATTACTCCTAAAAGCACGTTCTTTAAAATATCTTAGCATAATTTTGTATTAGCTTGCAGAATTTTAAGGTAAACGATTGCATTTTAAGAATGAATTTTAGAGACACTTTTATAGAAATATGGAAGGATGTTTTTGAAATGCAACAAAATAACAAATTTCTGTTGCAGAGAAAATTTTTCAAGTACCCTGAAGAATGTGTGTTCAAAGTATCATGCATAACAGCGTTAATGTTTCCCAAGATATGCATATAACTTTCTGTATGAGAATAAAGCAAAAAATTTGAGTTACGGGTAATTGCTATCTAAGTTTAGCTCATCTGTAAACCCTGTGCACCAGAGTCTTAAAAATGGCGTTACTGAACTAAGAAGGCATAAATGCGTATTCAGTTTTATGCATTATACTTTTCACGTATAAAATATTATTTTAAAGCTTTTTTTCGTTTTTAAAATTCCTAGGTTTTCCAACTTATTTTACCACCCTTTCCTCTTGAAAACTCTGTGCACCGGAGCTTTAAAACTACTGATAAGGGGATACAATTGTATGTCATATATTTCTCACTTATCAAAATTTATTTTAAAGCAAATTTGTTTTAAATAAACTGGTTTTCCACCATATTAAAACCAACCTCTTTCCTTAAGAAGTTAAGTGTGATTCACTGCATCTTGTCAATTCAAGTATTATATGCGCCAAATCAAACAGTAGACTACTGGAATTATCGCTCATCTGCTGTTTACGTTTCTCTAGCAACGAAATATTTATTTATTGTATACAATAGTTTGACATATTGTGAATTCAGTGTTGTGTTGATTTCTGCAATATTATGGTTCTCACAACTTAGGAGAAGGTGTTTATTGTGGAGCATTATTTCCGGTCAGACGGAGTACTGAAATTACAGACATACTCTGAAAATCAAGATGTCATTACAACATGCAAGGCGACATAAGACTGATCCCGTACGACGGAACTTCTCGACGACAACTAACATTGTTGTGTTATTTGGTGCCGTGTTGGTAAGTCGCTCCTGGTACTGCTCTTTAACGTGGCGCAAGCTGGGCCATTCTGACGCCCCACTCCTTACGACCGGAAATAATGCTCCACAATAAACACCTTCTCCTCTGTTGTGAGAACCATAATTGCAGCACTAACCTGAACACTGAATATATAACATGTCAAATTATTATATGAAGTAAATAGATACTAGTGGCTTGTGCAGCAAATGCTGCAAACTAAGTTCATTAGACGTTCAAATAAAATTTTTTCATATTTATTTTCAATGAAGAATATCGGACATTTTGAATGTTATTTGCTTCCGTAACAATGAAACATACTCCTTCTGAATGTTTTTTATGCCAAATACTTTTTTCTTGAATCTACCCAACTTAGTTTTTGAGTTACAACGCGAAAACGCAAGTAAAAATGTCAGGACGATCAGTGGGTTTTTTATGTGGGAGTTAAGCAATAGCTATTTCAGGTCATTGTGGATTGTAGGTAAAAGTTAAAAAAGTCAGGTTTGCTATGCTTTCGAACAATAGACATAGCATCTTGGTATAGCTGCTGCATGTAGAGTTTGAAATGTAGAGGGTACAATCATTTTATCCTGCTAAGACATCTTGCTGAAATGATCGGGAGACTACAACATTTTGTAGACTCATTTTATCAGTAAGTAATAACTTTTGGTCTTTCCTTAGGAACTGTAATTTTTGCACTCTCTCTAGCCAATAGTGAAGAAAATTACACATATAAATATCTACACCACACCGCCATTAAGTATATGAAATGATTAATAACTATAAAAATATTTGATTTTCAATAACAATATTATTATCTTACGTAAGTTTTGTAGTTATATAATAGCTGCCACTCAGTGAATTATAGAAATGAAAATTTAACTTAAGATATTATCTACATCTACTCATATAACCCCAAAACGTTTCACTTTCATACATAAATATAGCATTAATACGTATAATTAATGTGAAAAATAATCACATCATGGCATTAACTATAATAATATTTCATTTCTAATGGTAATAATGTCATCAAACCACCTCAGCTTTTGTAGATTTTAATATCCAATACACAGCCGTACCGATACTCAGAAAATTACACACTGCAGAATCAGTCCTGTAAATTATTTTAGTAAGTCTTGAAGATTTTAATAACCAGTTGAATTTGAACTCTAAATATGTCAGCAATCCTGCAGGTCATGGCCTTCGTGTAATAGCCTATTGTTTATTGTAGTGTGTGTTTTATTTTATTCAAAAATGCAATTAGTTCTCAAAACTGACGAAAGATGGAGTTTGGAAAATAGGAAAATGATGTAGGAAAATTGACATTTCACTGAAAACTACTATTTTTCTGAAAAACTTTGGGTTCCAAGCTTCAAAATGAGGGGTCATTTATTAAAATCCGTTCAGCCGTTTTCCCGTAATTTCCATTACCAGTTCAAATTATATAGATTTGGTTGCTAGGGAAACGTTGACAGCAAATGAGCGACAACTTCAGTATTGTTTTGCCGCATACTGTAATTGCGATACTGAAGATAGGATTTCATCAATCCGTGTATTTCTTGAATGTCCACACTATACGTCGAACAACAGCCGCCTGGAATTGACGCGCTCTCTTTTACTAATGACAGGTACTTGACTCATATTATAATACAGTATATTTCGCGAATTTCCGCACAGGAGTAAACCAAAGGAATATACTAAATAAATGCATAAAGTGTGTAACACTACGGAACGTTGCAGGTCTATTTGCAAGAATATTAACTGACTTAAAGAATATATTTTTATAAAAAAGATCGTGTTCGCATCAGATTTTCATTTTAGTGAAAAATTCAGACTTTGCTTTTGAATAGTAAGTAATTTTCGGTTGTCTTGAAATACCTGTGAAGAGAGTTGTGACTTGCAGGAGACAAGACGTAACCAGGACAGCGATTTGCTGCATCATTCCACCATTTCACTATCATTCATTCAAATTCCTTCAACACCTGCACGATATGGTGAAATGGCTGACTTCCTGAAATAGAGCACTTTACAGACACGACAGTAGTGGAGAAACCGATGTGTCGTGAACCTCATCTGTCTAGTATTGTATTAAGCTTGGGCGACGTCGGATTCCCATGATAGGTATTCCATCCAGTTCTTCTTTGTCCTTCCGTGGTGTACCGTAAGACTTTTTCGTCGCTAAGTTAGTGGTTTGTCTACTTCTTGGGTGACCGAGTAGGCACTAAAAATTATTCTTCCGCTTAACAGGCATTATAGCGGAATTACACGCATCAACAGCACTATGGTCGAAAAGTTTACATTCGTTTTGTTTCACGGCTTCTTTGAACCTGGAATCGAACCTCATTTCAATAAAAGTATTTATGTAAATATGTTCTTAACCTCAGTGTGCAGTCTGTCCTACAAGAACGTCGACATGTTTCCATCCAGGAAATCTTTCGCGATATAACACTTCGTGTAGAATGTTTTAAAATGAAGTTGGACGTTTTACTTCCATTTTTAATGTAATAAAGCTAGTAGTAATGATGACCGAATATAAGTGAGATTGCTTTGCTACCATCATCCGGGGTCTGGATGATGGAAGCTGGGTATCATAGCAACGGACAGGTAAAAAGGCTAAAAGGACATGCATAGGTAGGCCTACTTGTGTAATAATAGACTATCTTCTAGATACATCTTCATGATTCCATTCCTTAGACCAGGCATGTCAGAAATCAGACTCTGAATGTGCAGTTATGTGCGCGGATCGCCGGTCTGTGCGGACTGCATCATTCAAGGGTTGCTCTTACCAGTTCTTAGCTGGAGCGGTGTACAATAATCTATTCTGCGCTTCTAGGGTTGGATTAAATAGACATTTGGACATTATAAACACACTTAGCAGAAGGAAGAAAACACGGTTATCATCAGTGTCTATACTTGACAATTGTAATACAAAAAACTTTAGGCTTACTCAGTTATATTTCACAAAGTAGTGGTTTGTAAAGCATAATTTATTAAAATGATTTTTATATAGTATTTGAAGAAAAAGAATATTGCAGTAATTTCGAAACAACAAAAAACGAACACAGTATTTCAGTTTACGTACTAGGTACTAATTATTTTAAATAATAGACCCTAGTCTTTCATTGTTCGTCAAGCATTATTATTTATTGGGACCATTGGTACACAAATGTTGAAGAAAATATACTCTCAATTAATTACATGCAGTAGGACATTGTGAAGGTTTTACACTGAAATAATTTCCTTGCTGTATGTCAATATAAATTAACATTAATATTAATAAAGTATATAAATTAAGCTTAGAATTTAAATTCACATATAGTTTATTTAGAAAACGTTGAGAGCAAGTATCGACAAGTTGGAAGCGTTACTGAAAGGAATTAAAAGTGCAGTTCACAAGCTGTGAAGCGACGATATTCTATTTATGTCAGGTTTAAAGATTTATTAATGTAAGTATATTAGTATATATTATAGTGACGTGAGACGGAAAATTTGTCATTATATATTTTTCCAGAAAAAATTTCCGCCTTGCAAATAGTTGCTTACAACCTCAAGAGCCTTAATGTATTACAATATTCTCATCACTTACCAGCTTATGAAATTAAAGTCGTAAGTCGTCTAATCTTTGATGGCTGTTAGTACAGACTCTAAAACAACGCCAATGTCAAGTTCGTTTTGCCGTGAGAGTACTGATTAACTTTACTAATCTGATCTAAACTGTCACAACACTATTACCTCGACATGGGCTGATCAAAACCTTTCATTTTAAAATAATTATTGTTGGCTGAGAAAAATATTATAACAATTATGTTATATGATTCATAATTTCCCTTCTTCGTCCAAATCAGTACCCGTACTGAAACTGCGTTACTGAAAGAAAAGCTGTTATGTTGTTGCAGGTCTGTATAGCCCTGTCGCGTTCCCCTCCAAGGCGATTCACTTCCTCAAGGTAGGAGAATAGAAAGTGCACATCGCACAGAGACTACTGCACAATGTGCAAGGATTTGACATGCCTGCCTTAGACAATGCAATGAGGGGAAGTATTTCACGAAAGTTTTCCACTCATCTCTTCACAGGACGTTGTTTAATTTCAACCCTTCCTATAGGCTACCTGCATCACAAACAGTAACGCGCAGGTTTTCCAGGATTATGGTCAAGTAGCCTCTAATGCTATTCCTTCACTGAAATGGTTATCTTCCTACAAAGGTATCAAATGCACGATTTTTTGTGGATGTTTTTTAATGTGTGCTTAATAACATTTGTTATCAGCACTTCCCTTAGATGTCATTTTTATTTTTATACCGTATAAATCATTTTATTTACTTTTCATTTCTTTTGGTAATTTTATACTCGTTTGCATTAAATATTTTTCTTATTTTTTGAGTAAATGGAATAGAAACCCTTGACAGCAAGTTTTGTTGCTGAATATCTCAGAGGTGTGTAGACAAAATTTCAACAATTTGCTTTAATTTGTGGGAAGAGTAGCGATTTATCAAAATGTCGTTTAAATTTACAGAAATGTTAATAATTCATACATTTCTTAACAAAATTAATGAAATTTTGTACGGAGACTTGCCTATACGCAGCTGGATAACTAACTGTACAAATCTTAAGGTCTCTGGTTTGAATAGTTTATAAAATTGAAATTTCACCTCCGCTTATCTTTAATATTAGACTCCAACGCATCTCTGCAGAAAATATACCTCAGGTGCACAAGCTCTGCCCTAAACTATTGCTTTCGGCCATTGCCTAGTCAAGGTATTTTGTCTTCATGTGGAGTGTGCTCTGTTTCAAATTTCTTCAGGAAAAAAACGGTGTGTTGTACAGCTGTTGTATTATATCTCTACTGGTGACTGACCGTTGAGTTTCAAGTGGCTTATCTTGATCGTGGGCGTCAGAGTACTAAAAAGCAGGACAAAATATATCTGTTTGCCTTGATTTCAATGCTCTGGCCACTTCTTGCCTGAGTGTGAACTGAGATACTTTTTCTCACAGATTAGTATAACTTTTACTCTCTCTCTTCCCCCTCTCCGTCAACTGTGACGTTGCTCAGAGGTAGAAATATAATACAAGGTCAGTATTCTAAGTAGTTGATTTTCATATATTCAAGTACTGGTAGTGAATAAAGTGAAATCATTGGTATTGTCGCTTGATAGCGATTATCTTTTATTCAGGTACCATCTTCAACATCCTCATTCCACACTCCACGAAATCTGAACGCTCGTAAAAGTAATCCTTTCTTATCCTCGCGTCCATAAAGCACAGTACTGAACCCTTGCGATGCGTTTAGTGTTTACAGAGTGTAGGCAGCGTGGGACACTCTTTGCATGACTTATTTTCGTTTCGTTTTTGCTTATTACACATTCCTAGCATTCGAAACGTCCAGTTGGTTCAAGTGAATTTTTCCTGTCAGTTTTTATTGTATGTTTTTCACAACTGCTGTGTAAAAAGTATGGACATTGAACTTTATGTTTACCTCTAATCTTTATATACTACCAGTTTCAACGAACATCATTTTCAAAACAAGTTGAGTGTTCTATTTTAAATGACTGGTACTTTAACGTAACGTTGTTTTAATCTTTGTATTAATTTTATCCAGAATTAAGATTTTCATTGTGAACAAACTATTTAACCAATTTCAATGCACTTCCTTTCTTTCTTTTCCTTAGTTTAACCTTACCTTTTAGGTTCATTTATACGACCCACGCCACACGGGCCTTACAGGGCCGCGACCTGTCGGGAGAGGAATTAATCTATGGATCACATACATACTTTTTTGACCACACAAGGACATGGAGGACCTCATCGGATGAGGGATCAGCTCAATGCCAGGGCCACCTCCGATACAACACAAACATTTAAGACATTACACATCATTCACTCACGCATATGAAAGGATTAAGGGAAGGATCGCCGTCCATGGCCGGACTTCCAAGAGGTACAATCCCGGAATTTGCCTGGAAATAACGGAGGAAACCATGAAAAACCTCAGTTAGGATTGCCGGCCCCTGGGATCGAACCCCGGACCTCCCGAATGCAAGGCCAGTCCTCTACCACGTAGCTAGCCAGTTCGGTTTCAATATACTT
Source organism: Periplaneta americana (assembly GCF_040183065.1). Lineage (NCBI taxonomy): Eukaryota > Metazoa > Arthropoda > Insecta > Blattodea > Blattidae > Periplaneta > Periplaneta americana. Next base: position 6,960,733 of record NC_091131.1, on the reverse strand, counting down.
TTTGATATTTATTCATTCCAGTATCGTAAATTTACATTATGCAACGAGTCTATAATGGTAGTAATTAAGACGCGAGTGTGTTTATGAAACGAGCGCAAGCGAGTTTCATAATTTTCATACGAGCGTCTTAATTACCATTATAGGCAAGTTTCATACGACTTTTTATGCTCGACCATGTTTCTAACTTGAAATTATTCATAAGTATTCATATTATTCTTATCTGACTGGAGAGCGAAGTGACCTTGTGCAATATCTCGTAAATTGTGAGATGTGCGCAGACACGAAAGTATTGATTTTTTTCTGAGAAACGAATGTCATTGACCTTGATATAATCTAGAGAGTAAAATAAACATTAACTTTGATATAACCTTGAAATTGGTTTAGACATTGAAAAACGAGATGACAAATGGAATTTATTTGAATATTATTTACAATTAACGCTAATTATTATAGTAACAGAACATAACCTTCTGCGACTATTGGATTTCCAGCCTCCGTGACTTTTCGCTAGTTGTCTTTCGATTGCATATCCGAGAATAATCGATACTTGCGCTTTCATATTGCTTTCTGATTGGTGGAAAACCTGAACTTTAATGAATAGGTCTACTTTAATGAGGTCCATTAAAGGGCTGCTACCAGGTGTATAATTACTACATTTCGGCATGTCGAGCAAAAAAATTCATGCAGATATCTTTGATATTTCCATAGAAAAAAAAACAAAATGCGTGAGTGCGTGTGTGTGTGCGTGGGTGCGTGTGTGTGTGTAAACGTTTAAAATGTAGGACACTCACGTCTGGGTTCCCTTAATATTTCCTTTCTATTCACGTTTAATCGTAAATCATACTAAAACAAAACCCGTGGAATGGTCAACTAGTTTGTGATGTGTGTAAACTACTGGGTGTTCATTTTAAAGTGTGTCATGACGTCACTGTTGATGAGTCAGCGATTTGAAGCGAGTTTCAGCTTTTGTGTCAGAGAAGTTGCCTATTAATCAAGGCGTTCAATCTGAACTTGAGAACGTGTACGGTATGACTTGAACGTCGTAGCAACAGATGGCGGTCTGTACGTTCTGTGTGCTACCATAACCTCTTTCAAACTGTGTTTTGCGCGGGCAAGTCGTAAATCGGTTGCGTACGGCAACATTCCACAATACAAATCAGACACTCCGTGTCCATGTTGACCGTCGAAGTTAATGTAAACAAATGCGTAAGTAATCGTCTTAACCCTCTCCACATATCCCGACAGTAGAAAAAAAACTCACCTCAGTACATGTTTCGAAACAATTCACATTCCTGCCACTACCGGTGTTACCGTACGTATCGGTAAGTACTCTTCAGAATGAACGCCGTACTTGCTAGGAAACTTCTCTGGCACATAAGTAATACACCTCTGCGGAAGTGTAGGAAGATTGAATTCTCTAGGCTCATCGGCTAGCCACATGACGGCATACAGCGAGCCATGACACACTTTGAACTGAACACCCAGTAGTTCCATAGATTTGTTAATTTAAGAAAATGCCTCTATGCAGCTCAGGCTAGTGTATGAGCCCCGTAACGTCGCTTTCACAGTTTCCGTACAGTAAGCGTTTCAAATTGTACACTTTTCGGGACATCGGAAACTCCGTAGTACCCTCTCATCCACAGTCGCGGAAGGCCTTAGTTTTACGTAAAAAAAAAAAACTCAGTTTTCTATTTCTCTGTCAGCTACAGTTTGTTCCTTGTACCTGAATCTGTTTAAAGTGTATAACTTATAAATGAAGTTATTATGTTACTTTCCGGGTTACAAAATTGTTGTTGTTTTTTTTTTTTTTTTGTACAATACAGAAAATGAAAGTGTATCTCCTTATTTGGTTGCACAGTAAACGAATTCATTTCCGTATATGGCTTGTAAGTTGCAACCAAAGAACATAAACTGCAAACGAGAATATCGTTGTTAACACGCTAGAGAAGTGAATTGTTATGAAACACGTAAAACTGTAATGAGAAAGGCTTGGAAGCTATGACGGTGTTTTGCACACAGCACAGAGACTGCCTTATTACTGCCTATACATTTTACGTGAGGCTATGCGAAGCGAGTTGCCCATGATCACGTCTTTAATTTCTCATTAGTGATATGGAGAAAGCCCCTTCACTATTCAAGTTGATTACCTGCAAGCAATGGGATACTCTCTCTCCGCCTCGGGGACGATGAGCGATCAGGAGTTTCAGAATTTGAAAAACTCTTCTCTTGTTTACTTGGAACTCACCATTATTATTTATTGCCTTCATATGGCATTCATTTTCATTATATTTCTCTAATTCACATATCATAGATATACATTTGTTTTTCAGATAGGAGAACACAGAACACTTAACAAGAATTTTACTCGCTCCATTGAAATTGGCCAGTTCATATTTGCTTTTACGACTCTACATTTAGTAATATCAGGTTTATATATTTCTAGTAATTTATTGGTTTTACTATGATCAGCACATTGATTACTGCTCTCTGTATGCTTCTCTATTCACTTTCAACAAGTTATTGGCAACAGTACAATATATTTATTGAGATCTACTTTGTGTGCCAACAATGCGTATTCAGTATTACTTCATAGCTATGCAAGCTTACGTTGTTTTAATTTTGTTTTTAATATTTGACATGATCTATTGTAATGTTGTTTTGGATGATTAGTATTGTTACTACGTTATATCTCACTGTATTTATGTCATTTCCAAATGTAAGGCAAAGTTTTGTAATTGATTTTAGATGGATATCTGTTATATCTCGTACCTGAAGATGCCCTATAAGGATAACGTTAGTATTAAGACTAAATAAGATGTAAAACATAAGTGTTTTGTTTTATATATATATATATATTAATCAATGCTCAAGCCATAAGATGGAATAAATAATTAATTATATTGATATATGTTATTAACAAGGGGCTTAGCTGACTATTCATCAATATGAATTGTAAATTATTATTAGGAAATCTGGGAAATAAATTCACCCTTTTCTGTAGTAAGTTTGAAATAAATACGTATTGACTCAAGTCCGGTTGGGCCGCGTAGAACTACGTCATATTTTCAACTAGCCGTACCCGTGCGCTCCGCTGCACCCGTTAGAAATAAATATAAAGTAATTACATAATTAAAATAGGACATTTGATCCAGGGAACATTCGTGTTTGATAGAAGGATAAATCGTTTAATATGTTACTTAATTTAAATTACATCCAAATAATTAAAATGCGATCATTTTGGTCCAGAGACACTCATTTGGTGCAATGACAATTCCTTTAACATGTTTCTTAATTTTTATTACATGCAACCATAATTTAATGAAGATTGACATCATTTAGATTTAATGTTTATAGTTTATTTTACTTATTATAGGTTTCCATTGAATTATGGTAATAACTTAATTTTAACTCTTGTTTTCTACGTATTCAGTAAATGGCGCTTGGCCCACTATGGTTCTGAACCCTTCAAATAACTTAAATTATATTATATAATATTACATATTATATTATACAAACACAGAAATATTCTCTGTAGGCTATCTTTCATAGCTTTCGATTGTTGCTGTCCAAGGCCCCTTATAGAAGAAGTCATTTGTTTTTTAATTCATTACACGGCCTTAGATGGCAGTTATTTTAATTTTAAAACTCATTTATCTCATTAAATATCGGTCCTATCAAAATTTTGCAAGGAATACAACTTATCGCAAATTATTTTTAAAGAAACTTTTGTTATGTAACATTTTTCACAAAAATCAATAATAAGCGAGATATTTCGATTTATTTAATTCAGGCCCCCTTATAGCCCCCCTTTTAAATAATGTATTTTGAATGCCATATAGCCTAAAATCTAAGTTACAACGAACTTAATTTATATTACAATTTTCATCGAAATCTGTTCAGTCATTATCGCGTGAAAAGGTAACAAACATACAGACAGACAGACATACAAACAAAAATTAAAAAAAAAAAAACGATTTTCGGTTTCAGGGTGGTTAATTATATATGTTAGGACCAATTATTTTTGGAAAATCGAAAATTACCAGAAAAATTTCGGCTACAGATTTATTATTAGTATAGATGACAGATAAGAAAATTTGTTTTGAACAAAAGTGAATTGCGATTCCGGACGGCTCTGACACAAGTTCGATAGCCGAGTCAGAGTCTTGTTTTTTGAGCTGTTAAAACCGTTTAATTCGCTCTGTCTTGTTCGATTTCTTTTGATCTATTTTTGACTCCTGATGAGATTTTCGCCATTTCTTGTTACGTTCATAGCGGTATCTTCACAACATATACAGGGGGATTCGCGACTAATTACTCGGGCTTTAGGAATCAGTTCTCTAGGTCATTTTGAGCATAAAACATCATATGAACATCTCCAGAAAAGACTGATAGGCCTATCACAAAATGACACATACTTGTAATCGACAAATTCGTGCAAGAATTGTAGAGTTTAAATAGATTTCTATGAATTACAGCGAAAAATTATCATAATTCTAGTCGTTTAGAAGATGGAGTAAGAATTCACATATATGCTGCAGAACCTCCTTTTAAATATTTTATATGTAATTGTAATTCATCTTCCTGCTAGTAGGTTTTCTTTAAAATCTCATATTCATCTTCTTTCACTGTGGCTGTTCCTCGGCTTTGGAATTCCCTACCGAGTAATGTCAGGCACTGTCAGACATCAAACCAATTTAAGAATAGGCTAACGAAATATTTTTCTAACAATTCTTGTTAACAATAATAGCTGTTTCAGGTTTCTCAATGTTTAATAGTTATATATCGCAGAATAAATGTCTAAATTATCTCATTATTATTATTATTGTTACTACTATTATTTTATTATGATTATGATGATGATGATGATGATTATTATTATTATTATTATTATTATTATTATTATTATTATTATTATTATTATTATAACTATTTCTTACCAAAGTTTATTATTGCCACACTAACATTACTTATCCAACTTTCATTATTTACTTTCATGTTGTTTTATGGTCTAGATATTAATGTAATAACTATGTAAGCAATTGTATTCAATTAGAATTAGAGTCTGGCTAGGCGGAAGAGAAGACCTACTGGCCTTAGCTCTGCCAGATTAAATAAATAAATAAATTATTATTATTATTATTATTATTATTATTATTATTATTATTATTATTATTATTATTATTATTATCAACATCATGTTAATCCTTCGCGAACTAATCCTTTGTAGAACTGTTCCCGCGCCATCCAACAGTCGTTTTAAGAGGTCTGCCTGGTTTGCTGTGTCCCCTTGGTGTGTACGAGTTCATAATCTTTGAAATTCCAGTGTTATCCATTCTGAAAACATGGCGTAGTGAATTAGATTTGTAATTGTATTTTATTTGTAATTGTCCTCAAAATTCAATGTTCAGTTTCTCTGGAATGTCTTCGTTCCTTCTTTAATGCAAAGGGTACAACTTACTGTTCTTCTGAAAAATTCAATTTTGTTTGACGGTATAAATGTCAGTAGGTACCAGGTAATAAAAGGTTGAAGTGTATAATATAATGTATTCTGACTGTAGAGGATTTGTGTAAGCCTACTAAATTAGGTTTTAGAGTATCACTCACTATTCCTAAAATCTGTGTAAACTTTCTGATTTTCATATGTGTGTTTCTTTTCTATTTTCATATGATATAAACTCATCCAAGTTAATTAAAATTTGATACTTGCTCCAGACATTTCTTATTAATTATTGTTTTACATTTTATCGGATTCTGCTCTAGAATTATCGTTTCGGATTTTCCTGTAGATATATTATTAGTTTTGTATCCTTGATGTCTTTTGATAAGGGTTAGAGAAAATGAAAGAATTGGCAGGATTTGTCTAATTTGGATAACAAAACAAGTCTGTACGAGTGTGATCGTGGACAGTGTTTTAGCTAATATTGCTGCGTATTGAACATAATGCCCACCATTTTTGTAACCTGCTTGCTAACCTCGCAGGTCCACCTACACCAGAATCTCGTATGTGCCCAAATCCCGTCCAGGGATACCGGGAAGTTAGTTTGTCCTTACGTACAGGGTTAGTAGAAAGCAGTGCGCTTTTGAAGTCACGAAAGTTAATAATAAAATACATGTAGCAATTCATTCCTAAGAAGTTGAACTTTAAGTTTTCAACTGGTTTGTTGCGGTTGTTTTGTCAACGCTTATTCTGAAATGTAGTGATAAACAAGTGTCACAAAGCATCCTTGAGTATGGTTATTGCTTTGCTGTGCAAATTTCCATATAGAAATATTTTGTCACTGCAGATGCTAACAGTGATTAAGAGTGTTCGAGGATAAGGTGATTAGGAAAATATTTGGGGCTAAGAGGGATGAAGTTACAGGAGAATGGAGAAAGTTACACAACACAGAACTGCACGCATTGTATTCTTCACCTGACATAATTAGGAACATTAAATCCAGACGTTTGAGATGGGCAGGGCATGTAGCACGTATGGGTGAATCCAGAAATGCATATGGAGTGTTAGTTGGAAGACCTGAGGGAAAAAGACCTTTAGGGATGTCGAGACGTAGATGGGAGGGTAATATTAAAATGGATTTGAGGGAGGTGGGATATGATGATAGAGACTGGATTAATCTTGCACAGGATAGGGACCGATGGCGGGCTTTTGTGAGGGCGGCAATGAACCTTTGGGTTCCTTAAAAGCCATTTGTAAGTAAGTATCATTCGTTTTGAAAGAAAGAGAGACAGAGAAAGAAAGAAAGAAAGAAAGAAAGAAAGAAAGAAAGAAAGAAAGAAAGAAATGTGTTCTATATAAATCACTCAGGTGTAGTTCAGGCTCAGTACGAAGCTTTCCAACTTGTTTGCGGATTATTGGTAGGCATACGCATACATTATATCAGTGAGGTTTGGCCTGAGTTGGCTTATAGTATCACCTATGCATTTCATGTCTCAGCTTTTATTTCCCCTATGAGGTAATTCGATTTGAAGAATACAGATATTTTTCCAACCTCCGAAACGTGAAATCATTTCTTCATCAAGTTTGAAAAAAAGTAAAATAGTATCTCTTTTTTTTATTGGGTTATTTTACGACGCTGTATCAACATCTAGGTTATTTAGCGTCTGAATGAAATGAAGGCGATAATGCCGGTGAAATGATTCCGGGGTCCAGCACCGAAAGTTACCCAGCATTTGCTCGTATTGGGTTGAGGGAAAACCCCGGAAAAAACCTCAACCAGGTAACTTGCCCCGCCCGGGATTCGAACCCGGGCCACCTGGTTTCGCGGCCAGAAGCGTTGACCGTTACTCTACAGGTGTGGACAGTATCTCTTTTGGAGGCATATTTTACATATTGTCTCAGTGGTTTCGAAATCGTCCGTGAACAATTCCGTATTCAAACTGCAGAAAGATTGGCCAATAATGTGGAAGAGACATGTCAATTTTTGGTGAAAATATATGTTAATGGCAGAAACCGTTTCGGTGTCGATATATCCTTTGGTGGTAAAAGGACTTCAGTCTTGTTCATAAGTGTAAGAACAAGCCCCGTCTTTATCCCTTATTTACGTAATGGCGCAAGTGGACTGACATGCCTTTCCATAAATAAACAGGAAAATGAGCGCACTGTTGAGAGTGTGAAGTGAAACGCCTTTCCATTGTTCTGCTAAGGCTTTGTTTGGGTAAACCACAAATTGATACGTGCTACATTTGTGAACGGCTGAAGGTTAAAATAAATAAACCAAAACACAATACAAAATCTGGGAAAATCTATTCGTCGTTATTATGGATCAAGATTATAAATTCAGTTCATTAGAATAAATCTGGAATTAAGTAACCGTAATGATAACATTTAGTAAGAGATTTAATATTATATTTCTTTAAATTGAAACTGTCCATTATTTATGTTTTTTTCTTAAAGATATATTTGATTTTCTTTTTTCAACGTCTATTTAATGTCTATTTAATAGTAATATGCGTTACAAGAGCGGTATGTTGAAGTTTTCATGTTCGAGGAAAAGTTTGAAAAAGCGAAACGTAGTTGAGTTGTTTTATTTTCCGAGAATTGAAAGAAAACATACCGCTCGTGTATCGTACATTATTTTGTGCGAAGATCGTTTATTACATACCTGAAAGAGGAATTTCTAATTAGTTGCAATGAAATCTCCATCTTGGTTTCTGTTCAATGACGGCAAATTTGCAAAACAAAAATATCTATCTTCAACATTGTTGCTTTAAAATGTTTTCTGTGTTTACTATACTACAGCAGGCCGTGATATACGTCTGTCTCCCCCCCCCCCAGTCTATGATGAGTCTGGAATCTTGTTGATTTTTTCACGGCTTCCTTAATGTTACTTGCATCACGAATGCAGTAACTTTAGTGGGGTTGTAGAGTTTCCTTAATTTTTTAAAATATTTAAAAACAATAATTAACAGTGCAATTTAGGTGAAATTGCAGTGGTAAGTTTCCAATTTATAATTATTACTATATTGAACGTCTCTAAAAATAATATGTTAAAAGCCTAAAGCAGTAAAATCAATATGTCACTTAAGCGGTAAGAAGAGGGAAATTGTTATGTGTGTTAGGTTGGGAATACTGAATGTGGAATTTTAGACTTTCCGCGGATTAGTTTTGTGCGGAAACCAAGCAAATACGCACGATCTCGCACAAAATTTTAATTATATCACTTGTATTATATTGTGGAACTGGAACTGCTCAATCACGAGCCTTTGTTTCATTTTTGGGTACAATCTACTGTATATATTTTAAATATGTAGCCTATATATAATTTGTAGAGCAGTAGAACTAGTGGACAGCTTCAAATACTTGGATGTACTATAAGCAAGTAACATGAGCTGCTGCCAGGAAGTCAAAAGGAGGATAGCAATGGCAAAGAAATCTTTCGATAGGAAAGGAGAATCTTCTGCGGGTCTTTGGAAAAATGACTGAGAAAGAGACTAATAAAGTGCTTTGTGTGGGATGTGATATTGTATGGGGCAGAAACATGGACATTACGACGAAGTGAATAGAAGCATTTGAAATGTGAATATGGAGAAGGATGGAACGTGTGAAGTGGACAGACAGAATAAGAAACGAAGCTGTGTCGGAAAGGGTGGGTCAAGAAAAAATGATGCTGAAACTGATCAGGAAATTGTGTACGATTTATAGCGTTACAACAATCATGTTTTAATGCTAGGATTGCATAAGGTTGTATTAATTGAACATCTATGAAATTAAAAAGTACCTGTAATGGAAAACAAAACGAAATTGACTATATATTTGCATAATTCTTTTGCTTGTATTTAGATCCTCTATTCATTCTCCATTCTTCGACATTGCACACTAATGCCAATATCCTCCTTTTTTCCGGAACTTAATAATTTGGAATATATGCTAGGTTAAAAAAAAAGTATTTATTACTTCTTTAACCCTTAACGGTTATCTAGCAACTAGGCCTATTATCTGTGCATTTGGAACTGGCGGATTAAGGTCGCATACAAAGTACAAAAGTACAAACCACGCACGAGTGACTGAACTGAAAACTGTGAACTGAAGCACCGGTAATTCCGGTCGTTCCAGCTGACTTTAGTTGAGAAGAATGATCCAGGATTGGGGTAAGCACACGTGACAAATGCAGTCCATTGCTTGACCCTGAGCCGCCTGTTCGAAATGCACAGATAATAGTATTCCATAACGTCATACCGCCTTCATAACACAATTTTATACAACGTACCTGTAAGAAAAATTTTCAAAACAACAACAAAATAACGTTGCCTTAGAAACGGTTACTTAGCAATCATGCAATATATTATCTCACTAGCCGTACCCGTGCGCTCCGCTGCACCCGTTAGAAATAAATATAAAGTAATTACATAGGCTAATTAAAATAGGACATTTGATCCAGGGAACATTGTGTTTGATAGAAGGATAAATCGTTTAATGTGTTACTTAATTTAAATTGTATTTAAAATATTAAAATGCGATCATTATGATCCAAAGACCACTCATTTGGTGCAATGATAATTCCTTTAACATGTTTCTTAATTTTTATTACCAATTATTTTTGGAAAAGCGAAAATTAACAGAAAAATTTTGGCTACAGATTTATTATTATGTTTATATTATATTATATTATGAAAAAGTGTGTTGATAACGGATGTACTTCAATTAGAAAGTTTTTAATTTGTTGTGGGAGCTCTTGAATCTCAGGAGGAACAACTTTTACAACAGCGCAACATAATCTGCTTGGCTCATTACCCAATTTTTTTGCATTGCATTTATTGCATATGTATTTTATGTATTTTAACACGATTCAATTGAGCATAGTTAAAATTTTAATTATAAAATAATGGATTGCTAAGCTAACGTACTATTACTGCATACTAAATCGATACACTCTCGTTGTTCGTTAATTCTCTGAGATAAAAATGAATATGTTCATGAACATTATTATAAGAAATACAGGAAATGAATATACAGAATAACCTATCAAGTTTTCTGAGCATAAGAAGCTATTTTAATCTTACCTGTCCTCAATTCACTCACAAGTTACTGTAATAACAGTATAGCATTATGTCCATCCAGAGAAACTACACTTTCCAATGATGAAATAATAATTAATTATACAAATCGGTTAATTTAGCTTCCGATATTACTTCATACAAACACAGAAACATTGTCTGTAGGCTATGCTTCATAGCTTTCGATTGTTGTGTCCAAGGCCCCTTATAGACGAAGTCATTTGTTTTTTATTTCAATACACCGCCTTAGATGGCAGTTATTTTAATTTTAAAACTCATTTATCTCATTAAATATCAGTCCTATCAAAATTTTTTAAGGAATAAAACTTATCAGAAGTCATTTTTAAAGAAACTTTTGTTATGTAACATATTTCACAAAAATCAATTATATTTCGATTTATTTAATTCAGGCCCCCTTATAACCCCCCTTTTAAATAACGTATTTTGAATGCCATATAGCCTATAATGTAAGTTACAACGAACTTAATTTATATTCCAATTTTCATCGAAATCCGTTCAGCCATTATCGCGTGAAAAGGTAACAAACATACAGACAGGCAGACAGACAGACATACAAAAAAATGTCAAAAAAGCTATTTTCGGTTTCAGGGTGGTTAATTATATGTGTTAGGACCAATTATTTTTGGAAAATCGAAAATGACCAGAAAAATTTCGGCTACAGATTTATTATTAATATAGATATCAGTACTCGTATCTCTGCTACGTCATAAGATTACATTTTGTAAATTTATAATAGTTTTTTTTTACATATTTTAATTCTAGAATAGCATAAAATGTTGTATAAAACACGTGTGTAATCTTCATTACAAACACTCGTGAAAATTAGCACGCTCCCTTACGCTCACTCGTGTCATAATTAATAAGTTTATACACTAGTTACATAAATTACTATTATTTGTACATTTTCGTTCACTAAGTCCATGTGTAATTCTACAGATAGTGCTCAAAATGGCCACAAGCCTCTGAGCGCCACATTATGGACTATCTTACTCTCTCCGATATTCCAGGTGTCTGTTGTGTGTGCTGACATCCTTCTTCAACGCACTGGCGAAGAATTTCAGTGTCCATCAATACACAATTGCTTTTAATTGCCCTATAAGTAAAAATGCAATAGAGTGAGGTTAGGGTAACGAGCAGGCCAGAATGTTGGTCCTCTACGACCTATCTATTTATTAAGGAATCACTGACTTACTCGTAGAATTGCTGTAGCAGCAAAGAAAAGAGATGAGGCGTTGCCCCGTCATGCATGGACCACATACGGTGAATTAAATGTAGCGGAACTTCTTCCAGAAAAACATTGATATGTTCCGTTTAAAGTTCACAAGGCCTACCGATTTTATAAACGTGACCCACTAACGTAAGAGCAAGAACTAAACCACATGAATTGAAAAGTACCTGTAATAATAATAAAAAAAAAAAACAAAGCGAAGTTGACTATGTATTTACATGGACTTTTTTGCTTGTTTTAGATCCTCTTTCCATTCCACAAAGTTTCCCACGTCATATATACGATTCTTAGAGAAACTGTACTCTTACATTTGAATTTAAATTAAAATATTTTCAGAAATACAGAACGTCTTCTCATCAATACACACTGCTATATTGTGTGATGGAAGAAAAAGGAAATGGTAAAAAAAGAAACGTGTAAAAAGAGATAAATATTATTATTGTAAATACAAGATGTAAATGTAATAATAATAATACTGCCTTCTGAAGGATGCGCTGGAAGGAATGGTGAACGAGAGGAGTGTTCGGGGTAGAAGAAGATATCAGATGATAGACGACATTAAGATATATGGATCATAATGCGGAGACTAAGAGGAAGGCAGAAAATAGGAAAGACTGGAAAGTGCTGGGTTTGCAGTGAAAACCTGCTCTTGGGCAAAACACTGTGAATAATGTGTATGTATTTATTCACACTGCAAATGGGTATATACCCGGTGGCAGTGGTAACTAATTACACTCAATAATGACAAATAATGATAAACACAACTAATAAAAAAACAATAATTAATAATAATAATAATAATAATAATAATAATAAAATAATAACAAGGAGCATCCTAAATTAAATAAACCATGGTCACTTAAAATAACATTTAAAGTAAATCTAATTTGTATCTTAACCCTAAGTTCGAACTAAGACCCACGAGTGTGACAGGTTCATACCTGCACAAGTACCTTTCGGCACTACACTTATTTCGCTGTCAACTCACTCACTGCACTGATTCTACCTGATTTCACTAACACTTCTAAACATTTCACTGTTCAAAAAGGCTACATTGCACAGCCACTTCACTGACACCAACACACTTCACTTACACAATAGACTTCACTGACACTACACACTTCACTGTCACAACACACTTCCTCACTGATAGAACACTTCAAATAACAAGATATCAATTACACCCTTTAAGTAGTGTATATAATATACTACCGTCTATTAGTAAAGTCCTTAAGCCTATTTTTAAATACTTTTTGGTTATTGGTAAAGCCTTTAGTAAGTCTGCAGGTAAAGCATTCCAGTCCCTGATAGTACGATTGAGGAAAGAAAACTTTCCAGTGTCCGTCCTCTGTCTTCTTTCCCTCAATAATAATAATAATAATAATAATAATAATAATAATAATAATAATAATAATAATAATAATAACAGTACTGTAAAAATGTACATGTTCACTAATTATTATTTTATTAAATAATGCTGTGAGAAGAAATTTATCATTCCTGGCTGGGATCACCATGTATAAGGAGGGTGGAATGTTTGGAAAATATCCCTTTCATCTCTGTAAATCAAAAAATATGGCCCATGGCTCAGTGGTAACGCACTAGACTGGCATTCGGGAGGTCCCAGTTTCAATTACCATTGCTGACCAATCTGGTCGCGATTTTTTCCGTGGTCTTTCTTGACTGAATATAGCCTCGCTAATTTTCAGTGAACTAAAGGCGAATGTCGGATTGTACCCCAATTACCACGAAATAAAAGCGACAGTACAACGGCAACAAGCATTCTCAGCAGTGAAAACTATAAACAGGCGCGATATGACCTAGGAGTTATAGCGGTTATAAATAAATACAAATAAAAAAAGTCGTACCACACTCTTAGTTATAGCTCTTCTTTCACTCCAGTTCTCTCATTTAGGCAGCATGTTTTTTTTTTTTTGTTTAGTATTGTAATTATTACTTGTACTGTGTTTAATTGCCGCTGTTCCTTCTTCCACTATCAGTTCCTGAGAAATTTCTCCAGTTTGTTTTGACGAAGTAGCAGTCGGTTTCTGCCCCGTCTTCGTTGTCCTCGCGCCTCAGGGGTGACATGTGCGCAGGAAGCAGTTCTCTGTGAAAGTGCCGGCGGACGCCACGGCGTCGCAGTTCGAGGGGCGTTGCACCCACGAATCCGGCCTGCCCAGCCTCTCACGCGGGAACTGCTTTCACTTCACCGCCGAATGTGCTCGATCGGAGTCTTCTGGTTTCGAATCCAGAGAAAGCGCCGGAGTGGCCACTACACCGGTCTGACGCGGCCCAGGGGCTCTTTTAGTGTCTTCTTTTTACTTTCTCACAGTGTCGAGTGTTGCCATTAGATCTGAGGTTCACGAGTTCAAATCTCATCTTGGGGATTCGATTTCCACCATAAAAAACAACATAATAAGTTAGGCCGTCTCGAATATCCTGAATTCTTCCACGCCTCACAAGATGTAAACTCTCTTCGCCGACTTGATTTGTATTCCATATATTTTTTTTTAATTCAGTACGCAGACTTTCTCACTGTGTGCTTGTGTTCTTCTCTGCTACATTTGTTAACTTTTATGAGCACATGTTTCGTCTGTGACTTATCTTAGCTCCTGCAAAGATTTGTGGATAGTGTCACTGTGATCTCTTCCACCTCGCTCTTGGTATCGATAAGGGAATGTTTCTGCTACTCTGGTACTAGCCTTACAATGATGCTACTAACTGAACAACAACGAATAAATAATTAACGAGCTATTAAACTATTTTCGACACATATTTTGCAACCATGAGTGATAGACCCTAACAGTAGCACTTCCAGTGCCCTCGCCTCGAATCGAATCCGTGCAGTATGTTCGTTTGTTTCTCCAATGATACTGTTCTAATGACCCGCTAATATCAACATTTTTATATCAACGATGTATTTTTGTACACAGTTCTAATGACACTGAATATCAACATATTTACATCAACAGTATTTTTTGTACACAGTTCTAATGATTCTTGAACATAGTTCTCTTAATGTCAACATATTTACTTCAACAATATATTTTTCTACACAGTTCTAATGATTCGTGAACATAGTTCTAATGGTTCATGAATGTCATCATATTTACACTCACATATCAACAATATAGTTTTGTACACAGTTCTAATGATTCGTGAACATAGTTCTAATGGTTCATGAAAGTCAACATATTTACACACATATCAACAATATAGCTTTGTACACAGTTCTAATGCTTCGTGAACATAGTTCTAATGGTTCATGAATGTCAACATAATTACTAACATATCAACAATATAGTTTTGTACACAGTTCTAATGATTCGTGAACATAGTTCTAATGGTTCATGAAAGTCAACATATTTACACACATATCAACAATATAGCTTTGTACACAGTTCTAATGCTTCGTGAACATAGTTCTAATGGTTCATGAAAGTCAACATATTTACACACATATCAACAATATAGTTTTGTACACAGTTCTAATGCTTCGTGAACATAGTTCTAATGGTTCATGAATGTCAACATAATTACTCACATATCAACAATATAGTTTTGTACACAGTTCTAATGATTCGTGAACATAGTTCTAATGGTTCATGAAATTCAACTTACACACATATCAACAATATAGTTTTGTACACAGTTCTAATGATTCGTGAACATAGTTCTAATGGTTCATGAATGTCAACATATTTACACACATATCAACAATATAGTTTTGTACACAGTTCTAATGATTCGTGAACATAGTTCTAATGGTTCATGAAAGTCAACATATTTACACACATATCAACAATATAGTTTTGTACACAGTTCTAATGCTTCGTGAACATAATTCTAATGGTTCATGAAAGTCAACATAATTACTCACATATCAACAATATAGTTTTGTACACAGTTCTAATGATTCGTGAACATAGTTCTAATGGTTCATGAATGTCATCATATTTACACTCACATATCAACAATATAGTTTTGTACACAGTTCTAATGATTCGTGAACATAGTTCTAATGGTTCATGAAAGTCAACATATTTACACACATATCAACAATATAGCTTTGTACACAGTTCTAATGCTTCGTGAACATAGTTCTAATGGTTCATGAATGTCAACATAATTACTAACATATCAACAATATAGTTTTGTACACAGTTCTAATGATTCGTGAACATAGTTCTAATGGTTCATGAATGTCATCATATTTACACTAACATATCAACAATATAGTTTTGTACACAGTTCTAATGATTCGTGAACATAGTTCTAATGGTTCATGAATGTCATCATATTTACACTCACATATCAACAATATAGTTTTGTACACAGTTCTAATGCTTCGTGAACATAGTTCTAATGGTTCATGAATGTCAACATAATTACTCACATATCAACAATATAGTTTTGTACACAGTTCTAATGATTCGTGAACATAGTTCTAATGGTTCATGAAAGTCAACTTACACACATATCAACAATATAGTTTTGTACACAGTTCTAATGATTCGTGAACATAGTTCTAATGGTTCATGAATGTCAACATATTTACACACATATCAACAATATAGTTTTGTACACAGTTCTAATGATTCGTGAACATAGTTCTAATGGTTCATGAATGTCAACATATTTACACACATATCAACAATATAGTTTTGTACACAGTTCTAATGATTCGTGAACATAGTTCTAATGGTTCATGAATGTGAACATATTTACTCACATATCAACAATATATTTTTGTACACAGTTCTAATGATTTGTGAACATAGTTCTAATGGTTCATGAATGTGAACATATTTACACACATATCAACAATATAGTTTTGTACACAGTTCTAATGATTCGTGAACATAGTTCTAATGGTTCATGAATGTCATCATATTTACACTCACATATCAACAGTATAGTTTCGTACACATTTCTAATGATTCATGAACATCAACATATGTACATCAACAATAAACTTTTGAGCACAGTTCGAATGACTCGTGAATATTAACATATTTACATAAACAGTATGTTTTTGTGTACATTTCAAATGATTCGTGAATATCAGCATAACTTATTTACATGATAATACCTTTTTGTACGTAGTCTTGATGACTCGTGTATTTCATACACATCAACAATAGAGTCCGGTACGTACGCGGCGCTGATGGAAGAGGTCCTGTTGTGGGAACAACATCGTTAAGTGAGGTTGACCCGGGGGCTCACGTGGATTCCTGCATGCGAATCGTGGGGCGTGATCAGAATGTGGGAGCTGGACGCCGCGCTGACCCAAGCATATCGGCGCGGCGGTCTGTTTTCCTTTTATTGTTGTGGTTTCCATGAATTAGAGGCCGCCGTCCGTGGTAGATGTCCGAGTTTCAGGTCTGCTTTTCTTTCCTGCCTCTCTTCCATGTGGTCTCGATTCCAGTCTCGCCGTCTTCCTTCCCTTGTTATCACTCACACTGTGGTGAAGTGTATCCCATTCGGATGGATTGCTTCGAATCTATTCTGTATACGGCATCTGAATTATATGTGAAATGCCACATAGAATCTGATAATACATTTCTCTGGTGGACGAGCTGAAACGGGTTAGTGCCAGCGAAAGCCCTAAAAATTTACAAATAAATAATATGCTCCTTTATACGTAACTTACATTAAGTGTTATGTGATGTGATGATGTAGATACCGACTCTCTGGAATTGCAAACATTCGAGGGGTAAGAAGAGGAGTTATGTGATTTTTTTTCATTTGTATTGTTGTTTAGATGAAGAATTAAACAACGATGTCTGTTCACGAATGTACTAAACGCTAAAAGCAATAGGTAATTAAGTACCTGAATATTATCCTTTTTAATAAGCGAACATTTTTTATTTAGTAGTATTTATTTATTTATTTATTTAATCTGATAGAGATAAAATCATCAAGCTTCCTCTTCCCATCTACCAGGAGATTACAATTACACTATTAAGAATACAATTATATATATATATATATATATATATATATATATAATTGCTTTGACAAAGTATATGATTGTGTCTCGTGACGAGAATATTGTACGAAATGGAAATATAAAAATTGAAAATTTATCCTTCGAAGAGGTGGAGAAGTTCAAATACCTGGGAGCAACAGTAACAGATATAAATGATACTCGGGAGGAAATTAAACACAGAATAAATATGGGAAATGCCTGTTATTATTCGGTTGAGAAGCTTTTATCATCCAGTCTGCTGTCAAAAATTCTGAAAGTTAGAATTTATAAAAGAGTTATATTACCGGTTGTTCTTTATGGTTGCGAAACTGGACCCTCACTTTGAGAGATGAACATAGGTTAAGGGTGTTTGAGAATAAGGTGCTTAGGAAAATATTTGGGGCTAAAAGGGATGAAGTTACAGGAGAATGAAGAAAGTTACACAATACAGGACTGCACGCATTGTATTCTTAACCTGACATAATTAGGAACATTAAATCCAGACGTTTGAGATGGGCAGGACATTTAGCACGTATGGGCAAATCCAGAAATGCATATAGAGTGTTGGTTGAGAGGCCGGAGGGAAAAAGACCTTTGGGGAGACCGAGACGTAGATGGGAAGATAGTATTAAAATGGATTTGAGGGAGGTGGGATATGATGATAGAAACTGGATTAATCTTGCACAGAATAGGGACCAATGGTGGGCTTATGTGAGGGCGGCAATGAACCTTCGGGTTCCTTAAAAGCCAGTTAAGTAAGTAAGTAAAGTATAATTGCTTTGGCCGATCTGTATTTGGCTAAAAACAAGGGATTAATTAACTAGCTAGCATGTGTAGTTTATTTTACACAGATTATAAAGTATCGGCATAGAGAACCTTATCTGTGTATAAAACCAATTTTTCAGGCTTATCTACAAATGATTGATTTTTAATATACTCATATATACTTATAATGCATAACTTAAAAGTTGGATATACGTGTCTGAAATCTTCGGGGTGGCGTAAGTGTTGAAACTAAAGTAAAACGATTCGAATTTGGCTATGTAGTAGTTTTAGTTTTTATTCTACTTGACTTCAGACTACAGGTTATTTAATGTGGGCGATAAATCACCGCCATTTTGTCTAAAGCTCTTTATTAGGGACACCGGTTCTTTACATTCAGCAATCCTACGACGTTACCTGCTCCAATGCTAATGATTAAATTGTCCCTGCTAACAGCCTCGTTAGAATACGAATTGTTGGTGGTAGCTCCGTAAGGAAGTAGGCCTCCGTGCAGACATCGAGAAGGTAACATACCTAAAAGAATGAAGACCTTCATAGACTAGGATATGGCGACAGTTTAGAAAGCGATCCCGTGGTATTCAATATTGATGATTGGGAAACAGTTCGTGAAGACTGATTTCATGGGTCTACTCGTACATATTGAACTCAGAAACCAAGTGACATGTACATTGCAACTGAAATATGCAAAAAAAAAAAATCTGTTATTTTCTCTGATGAAACCTTTTGAGTCAGTTCCGTATTATTCTTTAAATGAAGCCGCCTAATATCTTTTAACAGAAATAATATTGTTTTATGTGTATCTTTACCGAATTAATTGATTCGCAAATATTGAACTTGGGAATTATTTACTCGTACCTTATTTATCATGTATTATATTAGCTATTCGGGGTGTATTAGAAGGTAAGGTCAATCGTTATGGAGCTGTTAAAGGACCTGATTTGCTGCAAAAAATGTTAATACCATTTTTCTGAATTCGTTCCCGTTTTCGAGTTATACTATGATAAACGTTCCTTTCATTGTCATATGGGTAGTCTATGAACTCATTTGTCGTTTTTATTTCGATAGGTTTGCTCTGTCATGATGAATGTGCTGTATTTTTACAGTCTACATTCTGTTTCTTTAACTTGTGATTAGGGATGGTCCAGTTTCTTGGCCGACACTGTCTCCAAACTTGACACCACTGGACTTATATCTGTGGGGATAAAGGCATGTGTCTATAGTTCTATGATATCAGATGAGATGATCTAGTCGCAAGGATTCACAGAGCTGCAGAGGAGATATGATAACAGGGAGTGTAGAACTCGCAACGCGAGATTGAACTTCTGCGTACGTGACAGAGGGAGACTTTTTCAACATCTGCTTCGATAGTCTTTAATGAGAGTAGTTTATGCTTGTTCAAATACTTACCATGATTATTTAGCGAAATGAAATACGAAATGGGTACATACCTAGAGTATGACATTTATAGGTTTTTTTTTTTTTTTTTTTTTTTTTACAATTCATTTTATATTTTCAGATATGCCTAGTAATATAATAATAGAATAAGTATATATAAATTTCAATCATAAGACACATCTATTTGCAAATAGATGTCTTATGATTGAAATTTATATATACTTATTCTATTCTATTATTTATAGGAAAGTTTATTATCCTGCAACTTGGAAACGTGGAAGATTTTGAAAAAAATTATATTAATATATTTTGCAGTAAAGCATGTCCTTCTCCGCGTCTTGAACGATTGACCTTACATTTTGACACACCCTGTATATGTATGTTCGGTCATCAGTCGGCTAGACTAGTTAGAACTCATAAGTGACACCAATGACGTGTCACTCATGAGTCTTACAATTAAATTTTTAATTACTAAATCTCTAAATAATTAAATGGATACAATTGCATGAATCTGCATTTCTTATATATCTACTGTGTTAAATTTTATCTTACTGAGTTATAATATTCCTTGAATATCATGGATATGTTTAACTATCTATATTACTTTGTATAGGTTAAGGGTGTTTGAGAATAAGGTGCTTAGGAAAATATTTGGGGCTAAGAGGGATGAAGTTACAGGAGAATGGAGTTACACAACACAGAACTGCACGGATTCTATTCTTCTCCTGACATAATTAGGAACATTAAATTCAGACGTTTGAGATGGGCAGGGCATGTAGCACGTATGGGCGAATCCAGAAATGCATATAGAGTGTTAGTTGGGAGGCCGGAGGGAAAAATATCTGTAGGGAGGCCGAGACGTAGATGGGAGGATAATATTAAAATGGATTTGAGGGAGGTGGGATATGATGATGGAGAATGGATTAATCTTGCTCAGGATATGGACCGATGGCGGGCTTATGAGAGGGCGGCAATGAACCTCCGGGTTCCTTAAAAGTAAGTAAGTATTAATAATTTGTACCGTTACAGAATTTCATTTACCAATTTGTTGTTTACCCGTAATGTTCTTCGAAAGTTAATTAATTACAATTTATTTTGTATTATATTTTGTTTTATAATATTTAATTTACAAAATCGTAATTGTCTTGTTTTGTTACCTCTTGACTACTTATGATGTTCTTAGAGAGTCGTTTGTAGATCTGATTGAGTGTAAGATAAGGCCTTGAGGTCTTAAGACCTTAATTCTGTCAGGTAAAATAAAATATATTATTATCAATATTATTATTATTATTATTATTATTATTATTATTATTATTATTATTAAATTAACAATACCTATTTGTTATTGGTTTTGTAATTGTTTTACTTTTAGTATTTATTACATATTTATTTAATGCTGAGGCGTTTGGCTGATGTTATAAGCCGTACAATGACATGTTCGATAAAGAAATACAGGTGAAAATACATAATAAATATGAAACGTAAGAATATCACAGAGGGTTATATTGGTAACAGTTGATCATCTTGTTTCTAGCCTCCTAGTACCTACCCACAAAGCCACTTTGATATGCATTTAAGATCGGTACTCAAGACAACAGATCGTTTTATTTAATTTAAAGACGCTCATTGAAAGTTAAACATCGAACAGATTTCAACATTACTCTTCTTTAATCTGTTTCGCCTGCCTGTAAGATAGAGGGGTGATCAAATTGTTTAAAAAAGTGTGTGGCGTAGCCTAAGATATAGTCCCGTCGCTCTAATTTCCGGCAGCCAATCACGTTGCAGGTCGGCTACATTTAAACGTGTGCGTCTTGTCATTCGCTGATGAAGATGTAAAGCATTTCCTAAGGCTGGATAAATACTTAAAATATAATCGCCCGCCATTTTGGCTCTTTCGTTGGCGTTCGCAGAAAGCACACGAGGACGTTATTTGCCGCTCAATTATTTGCTGAATTACAGTGCGTTTGATTTATTATCATAGGAGCTACGGCATGATAATGTTTAACGGTGTGGCAAATAGATCCCTCGTCTGGTAACTCGGCAACGAAAGAACAAAAATGGCGAACGATACTACCTATCTAGACTTTATACAGCCTTGACTTCCTAAGACGTAAGCAAAGAGGAGGAGTCACGCCGGGAATAACAGCGTCGCGACTATAGATCTTGATTTTTATTTTTACAAAAAAAAATAGTCTCTAAATACTGTATAATATCGCTGTTATTTCACATAAACATACATTTCACATTTTGTACTCAATTTCATATTTTATTGCGGATTTAGAAACTACAATAATTGACTCTACTTGACATGCTTCTAAACATAAAATTATTATTTTGACATCATATTTCGCATTTATCGTGATTGCGATAATCTACTATTTCTAGTAACTGAGGGGCTAATTTCCAAAACGTCTCTTGTCCACCTGATAACGAAAATTAGCTTCCTGTGTCCATGCATTCTTAAATTATAACTCTACATACAACTGTCATGATTTGGCTTCAGAACGCCCTCTAACCCCTAAAATCTTGAGTTAAAAGTGAGTATTGCAATCAAACTGACTCTTGTTAACAGCAGAATTTCCGACAGAATATTAATTCCAGCTTTGGAATCAAAGAGTCTCATTTTCCCATTTGATTCTAAATGCATCCGACCTCTTTGGTTTCATAATGTCTCTTGTCTAGCTGGTAAGAAATTTTAGACTTAAGGGGAGAGGATGGTATTTTTTTTAACTTTTTTCCTATTTGGTGTAAAATATTAATTTTTTGTATGTAGAGAGCTCATAGCTGTGGCAACTCAACCAAATAAAAATATTTTGAAAAAAATTATTTGGCGGCCCAAATTTGAAAAAAAAAAAAAATATCCAATGCAGGATTGTACTAAAACCGATATATCTAAACCGTTTTTAAAGATAGATTCAAACAGTGTTTTGCAGTGTATTTGCAAAATCAATTTTTACAAACTGTCTGTAACAGAATTGTGATATTAGTCCCTACGTATGTAAAATAAACAATTAAAATTTAATAACAATTTTCTGATTTCCTTTCTTGCAAAGAAACGGACGTATTTTTAAAATGAAATCAATTAACAAAATTCTGTTACAGAGAAAAGTTTCCTAATAGTCTAAGGAATGTGTGTTCTAATTTTCATGCATGTATCTTTAATAGTTCAGATATTATATCCATTTTTGTCAGACAATGTAGCAAAAAAAATGAAGATACTGGAAACCGATAAAAGAGGGCGTGTGATTTAAAAATCCATAGCGCAGGAAGTTTAAAAATGACGTCTCAACATCCGATAAGGGCACAAATACCCAGAAAATGTTATGCAATGCATTCCACACATATCAAAGGGTATTTTAAAGATTTTTTTTTATTTAATTTACCGGAAACAACAATAAAAGTGTGCGAGTGATTTAAAAATCCATAACGCAGGAAGTTTAAAAATGGCGACTCAACATCCGATAAGGGCACAAATACCCAGAAAATGTTATGCAATGCATTCCACACATATCAAAGGGTATTTTAAAGATTTTTTTTATTTAATTTACCGGAAACAACAATAAAAGTGTGCGAGTGATTTAAAAATCCATAACGCAGGAAGTTTAAAAATGGCGACTCAACATCCGATAAGGGCACAAATACCCAGAAAATGTTATGCAATGCATTCCACACATATCAAAGGGTATTTTAAAGATTTTTTTTTATTTAATTTACCGGAAACAACAATAAAAGTGTGCGAGTGATTTAAAAATCCATAACGCAGGAAGTTTAAAAATGGCGACTCAACATCCGATAAGGGCACAAATACCCACAAAATGTTATGCAATGCATTCCACACATATCAAAGGGTATTTTAAAGAATTTTTTTTATTTAATTTACCGGAAACAACAATAAAAGTGTGCGAGTGATTTAAAAATCCATAACGCAGGAAGTTTAAAAATGGCGACTCAACATCCGATAAGGGCACAAATACCCACAAAATGTTATGCAATGCATTCCACACATATCAAAGGGTATTTTAAAGAATTTTTTTTATTTAATTTACCGGAAACAACAATAAAAGTGTGCGAGTGATTTAAAAATCCATAACGCAGGAAGTTTAAAAATGGCGACTCAACATCCGATAAGGGCACAAATACCCACAAAATGTTATGCAATGCATTCCACACATATCACAGAGTATTTTAAAGAATTTTTTTGTTTTCTGAAAATTTACTCATTTTGCACCAAAAAAATACCATCATCTCCCCTTAAAAACATTTTTCGTGATTTCCCACAAAGTTATGGGAATGGACAAGGGTCGGTTTGAAAATAAGCTCGTCAATTGAATCACGGTAGTAAGTATACAACAGGAAACACTGTTTTTAGAGAAGTTAACTTACGTGCAACATCGTCAAAACGTAAAGAAGTGTAACTTGGCCTTGTCTGTGCTTTCGATTTGGATAACATTGAAGTAATTGTTGCCAGTCCGTTAGATTTGCTACGCGCGTGCGCATTTCTTGCGCGTTCGTGCGGCGCATTAATGCCTGGGAACCGTGACATCACCGTGACACACGCCGAATCTGTTATGCAATGGCACGCCGGGTCACCATTTCGATGAATACGAAGTGCGTGACAGCACGTCGTCCAGTGTTACAGACAGGCTTAAAATAGTCATCACTGAGTCACGCGTTGGTGCCAGCTCTAGGATTGCCGATGGGCACTTAAGGCTGGTTCACAATAAACCGTGAACGAGAACCAGAATGAAAACGAGAAGCAGAGGACGTGAATATGAAAATATTTGATTCACAATAAACCGAGAACGTAGACGACTATGCATATCGATATGCATGTCAATAACGATATGTAAAGTCGATATTACGCATTCTGATGTTGTTTGTGTATAATTGACAAATGGCATTCTCTCATGAATACAAGGCAACCAACATAAATATAGGTTAACCAACTTCGAAATTTCAACTGAAACATTTCATTAGGTACGGTACTATAAATATGCCCTTGCATCTTTATTATCACAACCAATTTTAAGTCTACCATAACGTAAAATAATTAGAGAAGAAACATTTGTAATAGAACAAAAATGAACACAACAGTAGTTATTGAATTGAAGCGTGAATATGTAGTGTGTAATACAACCAATACAGTAATAAAATATGATTCGCTTCCGATCGGTGTTCAAAGATGCAGCTATTGAAAGCCACGTGTTCTCCTTCATTTTCTCATTTTTATACGAGGCGCGCCATTATTGTAAACATGAGGATTTCAATATTAGAATCTCATAAAATAAAACTTGCTCCAAGATGCACAGCACAGAACAAAATAATGCATAGGTTATGTCACGGTCTTCTTGCTACAAAATATACGACGACAAAATAGCTTTTAGATGGCAATAGAATGAATCTAGTGGGCTGTGATCGGAAAAGTGAACGCCAAAGTTGAAACTTGGCCAACTCTCCGTTCCCGATTTCGGGATCCGGCAAGCTTTTCGTTAATTGTGAATGCCCACATTTAAATGTATACATTTTAACAATTTTACCGTTTTCGTTTTCGTTCCGATTCTCGTTTCCAATTTATTGTGAACCAGGCTTTACTTCGCGTCGGTCTCCCGGGAACATGATACGGAACAGTAGCTTTCCGTTGCTTTTCGTACTGTTGATAAGTAATATTTGAAGTGTGGCGAAGTTCGAAATTATCGCTTGGAAACCCCAAAAATATCTATTCACCAAAGTATCTTCTTTGATGCATCGGAATTTCGCAGTGTGAAAATAAAATTTATATTTCTTGGAGATACTATTTGATTGAAAGTCATAGTTTCATTTAAGAAAAGTAATGGTTTCATTAAAGGGAGTTTCTAAGGTAGTAGCCTAACGTAACATAATTTCGTTGAATATTATAATTAAACTGATATTTTTGGACTACTCAATTGAACAAGAAGTTTGTATAGCCTACCCTTAATGAACATTAAAATAAATTGATATGGCGTTTTGAGTAACAATGACAGCTTCTCCAGCCTAATTCTTCGGAAAGTCACAATTTTACCTATCCTTTCGAATCGTCTCAAATCACAGTCTATCATTGCATTTGACTTATGTATATATTGTGGAACGACCGTTTTGTCATTGTTGTCATTCTGCCCCTTTCATAATATTATTCTTAAACTAGGGTGGATATATAAAAAAACCTTTTTTTAGTTTATAGACCCATAGCCTGTTACCACGATAAAATTTTCCAGTCAGTTTTTTATGTTAGCACTGTGACCTAGAACTCTTGAGAATTCCATCTGTCTACAGCTATTTTCTTGAGCTATTCATCGAATTTTGTTCTTATTACACGCACATCAATTTAACCAGGAATGATGCGCATGAAATACAAGGTTGACAATTTTTAATAAACAAAATAATATATCATTATCTTTAGAATCAGGAAATCATTTCACTTTTTACTTGAAGAGGGCAGGATTTTTAGGGAAGGTCTTATAGGATATATCACGTGGCGGACCTTTATTTCCTCTGAAATGAACTTTTTTTCCGTACCGTAAACTAGGTTAAACTTGACCATAAAAAAGAAGGATTTAAATGATATCAGACACACTGAATATACTTTTAAAGTTCATTATTTTTCTCTATTTTTAAGTCTAATTAAATTTATTACATCAAGTTACAAATATGGCTGATATCATGGTTTATTTTTTTAGTGGTTATTTAACGACGCAGTATCAAATACTAGGTTATTTAGTGTCAATTATATTGATGATAGTGAGGTGCTATTTGGCGAAATGAGGTCGAGGATTCGCCATATAGTAGGCCTACCTGACATTCGTCTTACGGTTGGAGAAAACTCGGAAATAACTCAATCAGGTAATTAGCCCAAGCTGGAATCGAACCAGCGCCCAAGTGCAACTCTGGATCGGCATGCAAGCGCCTTAACCGACTGAGCTATACCGGTGGCCTTTTTTTTGTTTTATAGTCAACTTTACCCCACTTTACACTACATTTCCAGTTTCCAGTCTAGTTTAAATTTCTTATCTTACTAACACAAGTAATTGAAATGCACTTGCTGCTACTAAGACGTAGGAGCGAACAAATTAACATACACAATTTTATTGATAAAGACATTTTAATTTCAGTGAACAAAAAATGCACTTTTATTCACAATAGATAACAACCACTAATATAGCAAAGGATAGCGCCTTTGTTTCATTTGAGAAAAGGTACTTAAAATTTTTAATACATTAAAAGTACAATACTCAAATTTTTAATAGTGCTACTCAATTCTTCTTCTTTTTCTTCTTCTTCTTCTTCTTCTTCAGCTACAGGGATTAGACCTATTGGCCTGTTTCGTCCTCAAGGTTTAAATCATCTGTCCATAACTCAATTATTAATTTCTTTAATCTCAAACTTGGTATCCTCTTTCTGCCCCCTCTAAATGACGTCCCTGGAATGGAAAAGCGAGAGATTTGTTCGGGATCCCATAATAAACCACAAATATACTCTTGTGATATTTAAGTTCATATTTTCATAAGTAAAAAGGTGATATCAGGAGGTATTATAGTATGATGTACATGCAACTATTCTATGTAAATTTGTGAATATGTAATTACTTTTATATATTTAAGTTACACAATTTATAAATGCAGTTAAATGTATTTAGGTTATTGAGAATGCCTTTGTGTTTAATTTATAAAACGAAAAATTCAACTTCTAAACATAAAATTTACTCTGTCACACGTTAAAAGTGTTAAAATTGTTAAAAAGGTATTTACCTTCGACAGACGGCCCGTTTCGACGCTTTTTGTCGTCGTCTTCAGTGTCTCTTGAACCACTGCTGATTTTGGCTCTGCGATGTGCAGTTGTCGATGGTAGGGGTGGGGGTGTGTTGCTCCTATGGTGGGGGTTGGCTGTCTGTATGTTATGACGTACTATGACGTCAAACAATGTGTGCGTATTGAACTGTAGTTGCGTATTAAGTATGTATTGTGGGTGTGCTATTGTATTCTTATATATTTCGTATTGTTCTAGGATATTTAACTGTGAACTTTTTGGTGTGATGTGTAAAATTTCCATATCTGTTTCTATATTATTGTAGTCATGATTATTGTCGATAATGTGATCTGCATAATTTGATGTAATGTGAGGTTTGGTTATAGCTTTAATATGTTCGTTGTATCTTGTATGAAAGGATCTTCCTGTCTGTCCTATGTAAAAATGTGGGCAACTATTGCATTTTAATATGTAAACTCCAGTTGAATTATATATATTTGAATGTTTAGTGTGGTTATTTAAGTATTTCTGTGTTGTATTATTTGTTTTGTATGCAATTTTGTACTTTAGTTTTCTGAATGAAGTTGCAGTTTTGTGGGTATTGGTATTGTGATATGTTAATGTTATGTATTTATTCTCACGTGGTGTTTGTGTTGGTTTGGTCTGTTTTTGTTTTGCCTTTTTTATTAGTGTGTCTATTATGTTAGGGTTGTATCCATTGTCTTGTGCTATATATTTTATTGTGTGACAGAGTAAATTTTATGTTTTTAACAAAGTGTTAACGAGAACTTTAATCAATGTATTCAACTTCTAATTTGGTCCATTTCACTTGTGCTTAATATTTGAATAAATGTTTAAGAAAATAAACTATCAATTTAGTGTAATTCGCAACATGACAAAGGAAGTGAATTCTAGGAAAACGCGAAGAATGCATACTGAGAAATTGTGTTCCCTTGGCTACACCCATTTTCGAACTAGGCCTGTAGTTCTGAATTCTGTAATTGTTTTGCTCATAAGTGTGTAGACAGAGGATCTGTTGCAGCGCATCTGCCCGGTGTGTGAAAGGCGTCTGGCTGAATGTCAGTGTGTCATGTTGCAGATCCGGAGACTGCGCGACATGGAGGGGGGGCGGCAGAAGGCCCAGAAGCGCGACGACCCCTCGGCGACGCCCGTGCAGATGGTGAGTTGAGACGCCAGGACCACGACGACGCAGCTCCGCTCGCCTCTTCTACTGTTCGGGCGTCTCGGGCTTTAGTCGAGTCAAGTGATGCTACCTTTCCTCCTAGCGAATGTTTCTGCACACGCTGTATAGGGGTTGGAGAGTATGTTTCTAAACGCCTCGAAATGTAAGGTGCCGTCATTTGGTTCCTTCAAATAGAGTTCTGTCGATGGCTTATGTTGTGTAATTGAGATTTTTCAGAAACTAGTGTGTTTGATGTAGGCTACATCATAGGAATCTTTTTTTTTCTTCTTTTGTTTATTGAATTTTCAACTTTTTATTTCTTTCAATTTGTGTTTCTTTTTATTTATTTTGTGGAGGCCGGGTAGCTCAGTTGGTAGAGCAGCTGGCTACGGACTGGAAGGTCCGGGGTTCGATCCCAGGTTGTAACAGGATTTTTTCTCGTTGCCAAACTTTCAGAACGGCCCCGAGGTTCACTCAGCCTCCTATAAAATTGAGTACCGGGGTAAAAGGTGGTCAGAGCGTGGTGCCGACCACACCACCTCATTCTAGTGCCGAGGTCATGGAAAGCATGGGGCTCTACCTCCATGCCCCCTAAGTACCTTCATGGCATGTTACGGGACTACCTTTACCTTTTACCTTTTATTTATTTTGTTTCGTAGTCAGTTGTTGGACGTGCTTCATTCAATGACGTCCACTCTACTTCTCATGAGGTACAGTACACTGATCATTGTGTTTAATATGTTTTTAACACTACTTTATTTATTCCAGACATTTCCAACTGCTGGCTCTGTGACGTCACACGTCTCTGCTCTCGAGCTCCTTGACAGGGGGAGTGGCAGTGGAAGGGATGGCGATGTTTAAATAGCGGAGACGCAACATTACCCTCCCTCACGTGCTCTACCAAGTCTGCTCCGAGAGGGGAAACGCGCTTCGACGTCACAGGGTGGCCAGTTGGAAATGACTGATTTATTATATCGATACTTTAAAAATGATCCTTTCTGGTGTGGTTAGCAGTTTGCTCGGTTGTTACTGATGTTAGAATGACGTAGTGCCAGTAAAAGTTACGATGAACTTGTTGTGCGCATGAGTTGGTTGTGGATGACGTTTATTTATTATTGTCGGTTATGCTTTCTGTAGGCTACTTGAATATCAGCTCTCTTTGAATTTAATATTTGTTTGGTAGGACTAAATTATTTCTTAAGTATATTCCCATGCTTGTCCTGAACCAACATGAATTCGGTTTACAATTCACTGAAAAAAAAAAAACTTTTACTTTTAGAAATTTAGGAAAATACTCGAAATAAAAAATAGGTATGTCTACGTTACACATAAATCTAAGGGGAAACATAACGTTCTGTTTAGAATAAGCAGAAAGGTGTGTGGTAGTAGGTTGTGTAGTTTTGAAGGTAGGAACATTTTATTTTTTTATTTTTTCATGTCTTATGTCATGGGATACGGTTCGAGTGGAAATCTTGAATATCTTACTTTATTAATAGAAAGGAAAACGTACCGGTAGTGAAAAGGTTAATCATAACAGTAACGTTTCCAATCATGACGTAGTAAAACACAACCAGTTTGAGAAGAATTGGTATGTGCTGTCTAAAATATCAATTATATAAAATGATTCGGTTCTTTTGAACTCGCTTTGAGGGGTGTGAAACTTATGAAGATCCGGAAGTTTTATTGTAACCTGTAGATTTTGTTTCTGGCATGGATAGTTCAGTGAAGGAACCTTTTAATAAAATGTTTTAAAAGAGCCTCTAAGAAATGAAGTTTTCTCCTGCAGGCTAGATGGACAGAAACTGTTGTCTGATCTTGGTCAGTACACGTCACTATGTTAAACATTGTGAAGGAACCGAATGGCAATATTTTAATACAGTTTATTTTATTTTCGAAAATATGTGACTGTCTACAGTAAAAATATGGAAGTTTAATATACTCTTCAAGCCCAAAAATTTAGTATAGATTTCGTTGAAATCATCGCGCTCCCAAATAACGACTTTTCTTCATTGTCACCTCTCCATAAACCACCAATGTCCACTAAGGTACATCACCACATTCACTACCAAAATATTTTTATTTTCCTGTGTCCTTTCCTTTGTTGACACCTTGTCTAGTTTTACTCTCTTTCATTTGAGAACTGTGTCCAGCCAGGTATTCATAACGTGATACCAGCCATCATGTAGGACAATGGGGAATATCCATGGGTTTTATTTTCTGTTGAAAGTTAGCTTTGTTGTTGGGAAATGCAATACATAAAATTTCAATATTTGGCAACTTAAGTTCATCTTTCTTGATAAAATACAAATAAAATGCAGTAACATTTAAAAACTATCACATACTCCAAAAGTCATTATATTGGTGTTACGTCACCATACAACAGCTCTATCCGACTTATACGCGGTTAATCAGTCTTCCTTGCTCTTTGTTTTTTTTTTTTCTCTGCCAATTGTTTTCTCGTTATTCTATGTAGAAATTTCCTATGTCATCAGGTCTTGCATTGAAAAGTTGCACACAAAGAAATCTTGTGTTGTGTGTTGTGCCATGCATAATAACACATCGCTCTCATCAGCCGTGTTTACAACACATTTTCCACTTCGCATTGCGTTTGCCATTGCCAAGCTAGACGTATCCAACGGCATTATCCCGATAATTCATCTACGAACCCTGTTTACTATTATATATTACTAGTGGCTTGTGCTGCAAACTAAGTTCATTAGACGTTCAAATAAACATTTTTCAGATTTATTTTCAATGAAGAATACCAGACATTCTGAAAGTTATTTGCTTCCATAATAATGAAAGATATTCTCTCTCGAGCCAATACGCATATAAATATCTACACCACACCGCCATTAAATATATGAAAAAGACCAACCCCATTTGATTAATAACTATAAAAATATTTGATTTTTAATAATATTATTATCTTACGTAAGTTTTATAGCTTTCAGTAACATATACTATATATACTATATAACCGCCACTCAGTAAAATATAGAAATCAAAATCTAATTTAAGTTATTCTCTACTTCTACTTATATAACCCCAAAACGTTTCACTTTCATATCATCAATATAGCATTAATATGTATAATTAATGAAAAATAGTCACATCATGGCATTAATTACAATAATATTTCATTTCTAATGGTAATAATGTCATCAAACCACTTACATTTTTTCTCTTATTAAGGATTGGATGACGTACTAAAGAAAAGCAAATTGTGTAGGTCTATATTCCCCATTCTGAATAAAACAGAAACAATTGATATCCAGTCAGAATTCAAGAGAAACTTTGCATTATTTCTCCAATAATATAATTAGGCCTGATACACCTAATTGTTCTTCCGTTCCTTTCTGATACAATTTTAAACTTTCCCTACAAGTTGGGATTTCCTTCAAACAAGAACATCTTCCACAACTCAGATCGAAAATTTGCTTGAAAATCCATGCACTTGTAAATAACGTAAAGGGAAAGAGACCCTCAGAAGCCAGTACTAGTTATAAGACACAAGCAAAGAAGCTGAAAAGTAGCGTGAAATGTTCCGTTCTACGGATAGTAAGTACTTGGTCCTTCCATTAATCGATAGCTATTAAGTAAGCTTCACATTTCGCTGTAGTAGAGGCAGATTGGTATATTTTTTTTCGTAACAGCGGGTACTTGACTTGCGTAATTCACCAAGCCTCCCTCTCTACGAGAAATACTCCATAATTTATATACCTTGTCCTTGATGCACCATGGGAGGTGCTCTACTTTGCATCAGTACGATTATTTTCATGACGGTGAAATTCCAGCAGGAGAGTACCTGAGACAATCAACTAGCGAACACCTTCTTTGTCCATTACAAATCCCACTTGGGCCCATAGGGATTCAAATTCGGGTTGTCAACAACTTGTAAGTTACAATTTAACTAGATCATTGTGTGCTATGAACTGTGAGCATCTATACACACATTGGGCCTCATCGATGACCAAACTTGTATGAATTGTGGGATGGATGTTGAGTCATCACCTCGCATTTTGCTGGATTGTCAAGGTCTAAGCAAAATCAGACATCGATATCTCGGGAAAAACAGGCTTCTCTCGAAGAATTTCAGGAAATATAACCCAGCAACATCCCACAGTTGGTCACACACTGCGGTCTTCTGGGCTGATTTCCAGTTTGTGGCATGCACAATGGGTCATTTGTGCCCAAGTGCTTAATTAGCAAGCTATACGCTTATAAAAGAAGAATAAGAAGGTGATATGAACTGTGTGTTGTGCTTTCGTTGAGCACTTGTGAGGAATTTTCTTTGTGCTTTCGTCGAATACTTGTGAGGAATTCCCTTTGTGCTTTCGTCGAACACTTGTGAGGAATTTTCTTTGTGCTTTCGTCGAACACTTGTGAGGAATTCCCTTTGTGCTTTCGTCGAACACTTGTGAGGAATTTTCTTTGTGCTTTTGTCGAACACTTGTGAGGAATTCCCTTTGTGCTTTCGTCGAACACTTGTGAGGAATTCCCTTTGTGCTTTCGTCGAACACTTGTGAGGAATTTTCTTTGTGCTTTCGTCGAACACTTGTGAGGAATTCCCTACCTTCTCTGTCAGTAGGTATAAAAGTCGAAGAAGATAGAATATTTCTATTTCGTCTAGCTGATGACAAGCTGTGTCAAGACACGTACGTTCGAACAGTCACACAAAAACTCTACTCAAACGCAGTTTGTAAGCAAATTTTATAAACTCTGTTTTATATTTCTTAGTTGTATTGACAGATAACGTCGTGCAGGATATTAAATTTAAGCTTCCTTGTACAGTGACTTCCCTTGTGCGACTTTTCAAGGAGGATTTCGATCTGATATTTTCTGAAAGTTCCTTTATCGGCCCCAGAACTTTGCAAATTCCCTCCTCATAGCATCACTGACTCGTCTCGCAGTCCGCATTACAGTAGTTGGTTCGCGCGCACTCAGACTTACTCAAGTGTGACAAGAAAAACGTTTCGAGTGATTGACGAAGCATTTCCAGATGGGAGGGGCGATATTTATGGGGGCGCTTGAAGTGCTGCGCCCACATTTTTACTGCTTGTTACGTGTGTGTGTCTGTATGTGTGTCCAAGTGCAAAATCTTTCTCATATCTCTGCGTTCTATGGTGAACTATTTTCATCTCTCTCGAAGACTGGATTGAAGAACTGAGTTGATTGTATCGATAGCATTGATTATGTATTTAGTCAATAAATGTAAGTTTTATTCCAGAAGACTTGCAAGTTCTTGACTTGTGATTATTTAGCAATGTCTTTCCATCCATGTGTGCATTACTAGCCTTCTGATCGCATATCTTCCAGTTCTTCTTCGTCCCTTAATACAAAATTCTCTCGCCTTGGCAGCCTTTCTCACGCACTACCTTCACTCACAACTTTATTTGGATACTTCCAACTCAACCTGTTCCTGCATGAATTCTATTTCTTCTGGTTTACTTACACAGGAAAAATCCATCTATGAATGTGCAGTTCACATCATCGAGCTTAACCATCATCTGATCGCCCGTATATTTCATTTCTTGTATTGTACAGATGTTCAGTGGCGAAGCTAAGGTGTAAATACTGGGTAGGCTGAAAAAGCTGCTTGCCTTGTATCCTTCTATACAACAGATGTTTATCGGCTTATTTATCAAAATATTTTTTTTGACACAGACTCTACAAGATGACTACTCATTTCCACCACCAAACAAAATACAGATATAAAAATATAACTTATTTGTCTCAGAACACCTTGTTATCCAAATATATTTCTTATACCACGAAAATTGAAAATTCTATTTTGCCTTCCTTCATCTGCTATTTTAATATGTAAATGTAGTGTCTATTAGAATCGTGCACAACCGATTACTAAAAATATAAATGATATATTGCTACTGAACGCCTGGCGCTATAGACAGTATGCGAAGCTTTTCCGTCTCGCGGAGTGGTCCAATGTTCGGTTTAACGAATGTCCGAGTCATTCTCGGGTGGACGGCTCTGGATCATGAAAGACTATTGAGCCATCCAGTAGTTCCTTTAATCGTTGCAAGGACGCGATTATCCACGTGTACCTTTCAATTGGTATTTCCTCCATTCATTCATTCATTCATTCATTCATTCATTCATTCATTCATTCAGCAATCCAGGTATTGCAACAGCACGCATCTTGAAGCTACAATCATTATAGCTTGAGAGTAGGCCTACTTTAAGTTTTGTTAATAACTTTTATTTCATTAAAATGATTTATTACTGAAATAATAATAATAATAATAATAATAATAATAATAATAATACATCCACTTAGAATAATTAAAAGACATAGGCTATATTAACAACTAATCTTTCTGAGGTAACCTATGCATTTTGAGTTTAAAGTATGAACGTTACAATAGTAAGTGTGAACGGTACTTATTTGCTCTTCTACTTTGTAAATAATTGTAATTTATTTTATTCTTGTATTTGTTTACATGTCAGATTTCATCTATGACATTAGTTGATTTATTTATTAGTTATGAAGATAAATGTACCAAAGTGTCCAATCAATTATAATCGTATTTCAAGCTAATACTTTTTTTAATTAGGAAAAGTAAATTTCCTTCAGCTGTTACTCCATTTGTGTAGTTAGAAAACAGTAATCAAAGTTCCTGTATCGTGAAGTGCGCTTGGTGTTTTGTCCTATGTATCTGTGGCTCTGTCTAGCCAGCAAGACATCAGGCGCAACCGTTTGAAGGTCGCCGGTTGTTCTGCGACCTGTCGAATATAAACTGGTAAGCGCTTTTCTGCAGCTCTCTGGCGTCGATCTCCTACCTTTGTAAGTAGATTTTGTTTCATAAGCCCACTTAAAACGTTTTCTATTTTAATGCTACAAATAATGTTCAATGTTCTCTAAATATGAGCTATGTTATTCAAAATTACTATGTAACACACATACACACACGTGCACTTTTGATTAAACTAACCCTCAACAACACAGCCCATTCATAGAACACCAATATAGCGTGACGTATTATTGTGACGATAGGCTACAAGGCTACCCTCGTTTAGCACGAGATGTAGCGAATCAATACCCTCTTCCTTTCCCCCACAAGCTTACGAGGCAAGGTCGTAGCCATGACTTTAGAGGCTTGTGGCTACAAACCTCGCCTCGCACTGAACTCTCGGATCCTGGAATGACTGCCAATAGTGAACTTAATATGCGGAAGGATCGTAGTTAAACCAACGGTATATCGTTGTTACGAACTTACAGGTTTAATGTTACTAGGTGTAATAACTCGAATTTTTTGAGTAGGCTAAGCCTCAAAACCCTTTTAAGAGCTTCGCCATTGCAGATGTTACGTCTGCATTGTAGCTTTTAGATCTGAAATATGTGAATAAAGAAAAATGTGTAACACATGCAAAGCAGATTAATTCATCTTATAAGCATAAACAATTCATCCTTAAGTAGAAAGTATTGATATGGATAAATGTTAATACTTTCCAAAAGTTTTTTGTCCTCGCTATTGAAAACTTTAAGACATTTAGGCAGTGTATTAAAGACTGTAACATATGAACAGTGAACTCCTTTTTTACAACAAGTGAGAAGACAAACACAGGTTGGGCTGAGACTTGTTTTCTCTCTTCTATTAAAATTATTAATGTTCCGATTAGTACTAAACTACTTGGTTTATAAGATAAAAAAAAAAACATCCTTTTATGCACAGCTGTCGTTATTCTTAGGACTATGTTTTGTAAAACAAAAATATGTTTAGGTTTAGATGAAATAGCCCAGAATATTAAACTACACTCACTATAGAATGAAGTTTCAAACTTTGTACACAACAACCAATCGATCGCCCACGCAGTCGCTCAATTTTTCACCCAGTCACTCGATCGCCCATACAGTAACTTGGTCGCATACAGTATCTTGGTCGCATACAATAACTTGGTCGCCCATGCAGTCACTGAATTGCGCATACAGTAACTTGGTCGCCCATGCAGTCACTGAATTGCGCATACAGTAACTTGGTCGCCCATGTAATCACTTGATGGGTGTTGGAGCGTGATAACAATTTTATTGTAACTTCATTTCCAATAAATTTTGTTGTGTTTCTGTTTTTTAAACATGTCAGAACACTTTATTCGCCTTCAGTTTTTGAAAACGAAAGAAGCAGCTCTTTCGTAGAAAAGCTGCTACTGTTTGTCATGACCTGAACTATTCTCGAAAAGGCAAGACCTTAGACACACACAGCGCCTGACCCCGTGACCTACTCGCTGCAGACGCTCTCTCCGGGGCTCGATCTCGGAACTGGACGTGCGACCTACTCGAGGCGATAGCGTAGTGAATACGGATTTCAATTACATAGAGAAGGTATACAATGCAATGCGGCTCCCATGACAACGCAGCAGGAAGTGACGTAGGCTATCCCCTTCCTCCAAAACGTTTTATTATTTTTCTTTATTTTCATTTAATTCCGTCGTCTTTATCTCTTCGTCTTCCCTGCCTCTTTTATTTTCTTCCTAGGTTCCCTTTTCCTCCCAATTTTCCACTTTTCTTTCTGCCATTCATTTTTCCTCATCTTCATTTTCTTATTTTTACCTTAGTTTGTCACCATATTCTTTTATTTTATCATTTTTGTTCCTTTTGCCTTATTTATTTTCCACTCTTCGTCATATCCTTTTTCTTTATTTCTTCCTTTTTTCCTTTATTTTGCCCTTTTTTCGTTTATTTCTCCTTTCTTTTGTTTTAACTTCCTTTCTTTTCTATATATTTTTTTACTTCCTTCTTATCTAGGTTTACTTCCTCCGGTTTTTAATTCTCTCTTATCTACTTCCTCTGACTTTACTTGTTTTTTTTCTTATATCTTTTCTGTCTTTATTTTATATCTCTCGTTTCTCCCCTTTCTTCCTTTCGTCCATCCTCTATGTATTTATTCATTTCTCCCTCACTTTTTATCTCCGTCTCTTCCTTCTCCTATTTTGTTCCTCTTTTCTTATTTTTTCTTCCTCTCGTGCTTTGCCTCTCTTTCATTCATCCTTTTTCTTCTTTTTTTTCTTCTTCTTCTTCTTCTTCTTCTTCTTCTTCTTCAGGCTTATTTCTTTTCATTTTTTCCTTCTTTTTACTTCCAATCTGCCTCTCTTTTCCTCTATTCCTAAACATCTTCTTTCTTCTTTTATTCGCCTTATTTTGATTCCTTCCTTTACATATCTTCTAAGGTGTTTCTTTTTACCTTCCTCCTCAGTTTTTGTCCTTCCTCGTTTCTTTCTACGTTTCGGTTTTTTCCTTCTCTCTTGCGGTAGTGTTTGTGGGCGGGGACGCAGGTTTAGTGAGCCAATGTGCAACATCCGACCTTTGATGTGGACAGGTGGCGCCGGCCGAGCCGGAGCCCAGCAGCGACCCGGAGCTGGAGCTGGAGCAGCTCCGGAGCGAGATCGAGGAGCGGGACAGGACCATAGCCAGACTGCGCCAGGCGGCCAAGGTGAGCCATGCTGACAACATCTTGTATTGAAGAGGACAGTAGGGAAGAGCAAGGTATAACATGTCACATTCTGTGTTGCAGGAGAAGGACAGGAAGCTGGACCACCTGACGAATAGACACCGCAAGGAGCAGCAGAGTCAGCTGCACAAGGTGAGACAGAGACAGACAACTGTGACTTCTTGAATGTCCAGCATCCAAAAATCCAACTTGTGTTAAACTCGACTCATGTCATAAAGTAGGGCTATAACATAAGTAAACTTATTTCATTAATCTAATTTATTGGTCTGACCCATTATTTTGGGTTTGCCCTGCGACACAGAATAGCTCACAATAAAATTTAAAACGAAAAATTATATGAACAGGTTTCAGACAAAAGTGATTAAAGAAAATAGAACCAAGTATAATTTAAATTGAATGTACGCCATAAAGATGCTGACGAAATATCGCTACAGAAAATTGTATAATGGTGGTGACGATGGCTTCTTGAAGATCTCTCGTCAGCTTGTATTTTTCCCTCAACTTTACAAAGGCTTTCGAAATGGTGCCTCTCTCTCCAAAGAAGAGACCGGTAACAGTGATTTTTTCAATGTTGTATTTCGCTGATAGGTACTGAATCGTGGACTCGTCGATTTTCTTTTTCTCTTCGTTCACTTCAGATGGTTGAGTGGCTGAGATTTCAAATCTGATCGTAGGATCAATTATTTCGGCTGTCTGTTTATTCCTATTTATAGCTATGATATCGATCCTACGATTGCTCCCACCATCAGCAATACAATGAACTTCCTCGTGAACGTCTAGATTTTTGGATCGAAGTGCATCTGCGATCATAGAACGTATGATGTTGTGACGTTTTATTCTGAGTACTTCTCCCTGTGGGCAACCCCCAAGCACATGTGGTAAAGTTTCATACTCACTGCAGTGCCTACAGTGGGTTGTGCCTGTAGAGCGACCAGGGAGAGAACGTACTGGTGCCACCATCGCAATCATTTTTAGCATTTCTCTCCACTCAGAACTTGGTAATCCTTCATGCTTGATTATCCACGAGTTGGCTGCAGGTAATTCTTCAAACAATACAACTCCTTTTCCTTTCTGGGGGTATGCACACCAGCTTTTAAATTCACGGTGCCGAAGATGTTGCCTTAATTGCTTCACGGATCCTGTAGCCTCATCTCTGCTCACTTGCAATTCCGACAAGCAACGGGTTCTTATAGTTTCGTAATCTCGTACAGCATTAACGTGCTGGTCATTTAGGGTGCTATTCATAGACATTTCGCAGCACTCGCTACGAGCGTACTAAGCTAGCCCCGGCTATCCACTGGTTACTAGTACAGAATTCAAATCATATCCTATCGCTAACACTGGTTTATGAATACGAAAAACGCTGATCATCCACCGAAAGCCCGCGCTAAAAAGTCTATGAATACGGCCCTTAGGTTTTCTAGCTTGGTATTGATGTTGAGTTTCTGCAGATAGGCTTCCCATGGTTATCATTATGATTAATGTTTTCCAATGTGTGACAAGTTTTCTTGCAAAATATGTTGTTGTTGTTTT
The DNA here is from genome assembly GCF_040183065.1 of Periplaneta americana. Taxonomy (NCBI): domain Eukaryota; kingdom Metazoa; phylum Arthropoda; class Insecta; order Blattodea; family Blattidae; genus Periplaneta; species Periplaneta americana. The sequence continues at coordinate 6,920,897 of NC_091131.1, read as the reverse complement.
CTAATGCCAGGCGTTTGACAATAAAGTCATTTGACCTCTTGCACTCCAATATTTTTCATGGCCAGCCACTGAAGCACAGATTTTGAGGTGTTCCGAATCCATTTCTTGGTTTGAGTTGCACAATGGGCAGTTAGGGGACTGATATATTCCAATTCTATGCAGGTGTTTGGCCAAACAATCATGGCCTGTTGCCAATCTAAATGCAGCTACAGACGATTTTCGTGGTAAATCGGGAATTAACTGTGGATTTTGATGCAGAGAGTTTCATTTTTTCCCTTGGGATTGTGTTATCAAATTTTGTTTGTTGAAGTCTAAGTATGTAGATTTAATAAATCTCTTCACAGAGTAATACGTAGATTTAGTAACAGGTCTGTAAGTAGCAGTGCTGCCCTTCTTTGCTAAAGCATCCGCATTCTCGTTTCCCAGGATTCCACAATGGGATGGTATCCATTGGAATACAATTCTTTTATTGAGTGATATTAATTGAGAGAGCATTTTAGTTATTTCTGCTGTTTGAGATGAAGGTGTGTGTTTAGAGACGATTGATAGAATAGCTGCTTTGGAGTCTGACAATATAACTGCATTCCTAAATTTATTGATGTGGCATAGAAGATTCCTGAGACATTCACTTATTGCAATGATTTCACCATCAAAACTTGTTGTTCCATATCCAAGAGATCTATAAAGTGAGAAGAGACAGCACGTAACACCTGCACCTTGTTCTCTGGAGATCAAGGATCCGTCGGTGTATAAATGAAGCCAGTTTTGTGGAGGGTACCTAATATTAATTGTCTCTAAAGACAATTGTTTCAGTATTTCAGTGTTTACTTCTGATTTCAGTATTTCTTGTGTTACATTTAGATTATATTCTATATTTAATAGAGTGAAAATATTGAATTGGAAGTAGCATGCTGTGTGCTGTTGGCCCGCAGTTGTTCACTGAGCTGGAGCCGGTGGCGGAGCTGGAGGAGGAGGAGGACGAGGACGAAGAGGACTCCGGGGCGGGCGAGGACTCACCAGCGTCGTCCGGCTCGCCGTCGCTGTCGCCGCAGCCCTGGGCCGAGCTGTACTCGTGCCTGCTGGAGCTGCAGCGGGAGAACCAGTTCCTGCAGACACGCCTCAGGAAGGCGCAGGCGGAGCCCAGCAGGGTGCGGCTTCGTCTGGAGCACGAGCTGGCCTCCACGCGCACGCAGGTAGGTTCCTATGAAAAATATTGGTTTTATTACAACCAGCGGAATATACAGGGACATCATTTTATTTCTACTAACATTTTTAATATTAACCTGGCTATATCTTTGGATTAAAGATCTAGAACCGGAAACACCGCTTGCTCCCCCCTTCCAAGACTGGAGTTCGATGATACTGGCGTAAAATACAAATCACTTTACTAGGTATAGGAGGGTAGAAAAGTAGTTCATCCATTTATGTAAACTAGGAAATATCGCAATTTTTAGTTTGATGATTTTCATTAGGTTTTTGTTTAATCAAAATGACACTCGGGAGGAAATTAAACGCAGAATAAATATGGTAAATGCCTGTTATTATTCGGTTGAGAAGCTCTTATCATCCAGTCTGCTGTCAAAAAATCTGAAAGTTAGAATTTATAAAACAGTTATATTACCGGTTCTTCTGTATGGTTGTGAAACTTGGACTCTCACTCTGAGAGAGGAACATAGGTTCAGGGTGTTTGAGAATAAGGTGCTAAGGAAAATATTTGGGGCTAAGCGGGATGAAGTTACAGGAGAATGGAGAAAGTTACACAACACAGAACTGCACGCATTGTATTCTTCACCTGACATAATTAGGAACATTAAATCCAGACGTTTGAGATGGGCAGGGCATGTAGCACGTATGGGCGAATCCAGAAATGCATATAGAGTGTTAGTTGGGAGACCGGAGGGAAAAAGACCTTTAGGGAGGCCGAGACGTAGATGGGAGGATAATATTAAAATGGATTTGAGGGAGGTGGGGTATGATGATAGAGACTGGATTAATCTTGCACAGGATAGGAACCGCTGGCGGGCTTATGTGAGGGCTGCAATGAACCTTCGGGTTCCTTAAAAGCCATTTGTAAGTAAGTAAGTTTTGTTTAATCAAAGTACAGTATTGGATTAACACTTAGTGTTTTTTACTCACGAATTGAACTATCCATTCGGACGTATTCATTATATATTATACTGTTACAGCACATCAGCGTACAACATAGAGAATGAAGTTAAATTAAAAAATAATCATAATATGGATATTTTAACACATTTTGAAGATGGTGGCCGTTCATTTCGATACAGGTTTCAGTTCTAATGTGCATATTATCTCACTATAAACTATTTTACTTAATTCCAATTACCAGTTTCGTCCTTCGTATCAATAACTCATGTTGAAATAATTCTATACCTACTCTATGAAAGAGTACCTTACGTACTGTAAATTCAATCTTCACTTCTGCCCGATCCGAAAAGATAAAATTGCTCAGACATGCTATCTACTGTCCATTCAAGTGGTTTTGTCGCAGGGTCGTAGAAAGGGGGGCAGGAGAAATCACGTGATGTACGTATGCATATGATAGAAAAAGGCCTGCTAGAATTAGATGACAGGGTCGACGAAAGGAAGGGAAAGAGAGGGAATGGAAATAAGCACGGAGAAATGAGAAGAGATACGAGGTTATGACACCTAGTAATTAATTTAATGACATTCTATTTCATGTTTCTTGTTACGACAAAAACAGCTCATGAGAGCGATGCATTCTAGAAAATTGCACGTTGGGTCACGGGCCCACGGTAGTGTGTACTTAATTCGTCTGACCACAAATTTGGTCTACGTAAAATACTAAGCTCACTCCAGTTTTGTTGTGTTTTCCTTGGACCGACATTACAATAAAAATGGAGTAAAAATCAGTACTTTGTCATGGAGCTCACTAGAGCTGTTCTAGGTTATCCGAGTGACTTTACGAAGTGCTACGAAATGGCGCTCCTGTGCTTGTCATATCCCTAGCTTTGTACAAGAAAAAATGCCTCAACCTATCTCGAATAAATGATCATTTTGTGCCCTTCGTTTCAAATAGGCACCCATTTTTTACATCTGAGTAATGAAAATTTGCATTTCATGTACATCATTTCATTTCATTGAATATGAACGAAATACGAAATCTGTCCAGTACCCTACCTTAGAAAAAATGTCTACACGATAAGCTGACAGTAAGCCAGGAAAAATAAATTCTTACTATTGTTGTTTCACAAGTTTGTTTAAAAATCCCCATAAAAATTAATAATAAACATCAATAAATATTATTATTTGGTTGAGAAGTTTTACCATCTAGTCTTCTGTCAAAAAATCTGAAAGTTAGAATTTATAAAACAGTTATATTACCGGTTGTTCTGTATGGTTGTGAAACTTGGACTCTCACTTTGAGAGAGGAACATAGGTTAAGGGTGTTTGAGAATAAGGTGCTTAGGAAAATATTTGGGGCTAAGCGGGATGAAGTTACAGGAGAATGGAGAAAGTTACACAACACAGAACTGCACGCATTGTATTCTTCACCTGACATAATTAGGAACATTAAATCCAGACGTTTGAGATGGGCAGGGCATGTAGCACGTATGGGCGAATCCAGAAATGCATATAGAGTGTTAGTTGGGAGACCGAAGGGAAAAAGACCTTTGGGAGGCCGAGACGTAGATGGGAGGATAATATTAAAATGGATTTGAGGGAGGTGGGGTATGATGATAGAGACTGGATTAATCTTGCTTAGGATAGGGACCAATGGCGGGCTTATGTGAGGGCAGCAATGAACCTTCGGGTTCCTTAAAAGCCATTTGTAAGTAAGTAAATAAAAATAAGAAAAACATACATATGCGGACAAAAATATCTTCTTCATATTGTGTTCAAAACTCACTAGATGCAAGCGACGTCCATTCTGTTGTGTTTTATTGTCCAGGAATTTGATTACAAGTCGTTTGCCCCCTCTTCACTTCAGTGCATCCTCCATTATTTCTGCCTTCTGTAGCAGTTATAATTTCTCGCTTTGTCTGCCTCGTGACAGTTTGAATTTCGTTCATCCATCTTGTATGACGTCAGCCCATTCATCTTTTGCACTCTGATTGTCGTGAAACAGTTTCCTTTTCCTGTGAGCGTGCTATGCTGGTGAGGTGCCCAAAATATTTAATTTTATTTCTAGTGGTTATTGCTTCCAACTGTAGGGTTGATTTTGATTTGTTGAATTATTATAGAATTCTTATGGTTATCAGAGAGAAGGCCTGGAAGATGACACAAGTTGATCCGATTCGCTGAGCCTATAAGAAGTAGATAATTGGCGTGATATTCATGTTGCGTTTTGGATAGGGGGTAGAGGAAATTTTCTATTGCAAAAAACATATCTTCATTGCTCATGTCCAGACCTGTGCGCGTCTGGCTGCGAAACCGGGTGGCCCGGGTTCGAATCCCGGTCGGGGCAAGTCACCTGGTTGAGGTTTTTTCCGGGGTTTTCCCTCAACCCAATACGAGCAAATGCTGGGTAACTTTCGGTGCTGGACCCCGGACTCATTTCACCGGCATTATCACCTTCATATCATTCAGACGCTAAATAACCTAGATGTTGATACAGCGTCGTAAAATAACCCAATAAAATAAAATTAATTAATTGCTCATAATCTCTACCACAGCCAGAGATGATAATTCCTCCCATTCTGTTTTCTTAGAAATGAGTTCGTGAATTATTTATACGCTTTAGACTTAATTACATTATTGCTACAAGTTATTCAATAACGTGTTTGTTGTGAGAGTAAATTAATTTCTTAAATTATTTTCGCACATCCTGCAGGCCAGACAGGTATTGTGTCTTGATGACAGAGGGTCCGCAATCTGGTGACATTTTTAATTAAGATCCGCATAGATAGGCCTATATTAAATATATATATATATATTTATATATATATATATATGTATGTATAAGATTTAACAAGACATTACCTTCATTCTTTCCCGTATGTCTGACATATTTACGAAAATATTGAAACCTTTACACTGAAAGACAGAAGATGATATATTACAATGAAAATTCCTTGTATTGTGTTGCACGTTTGTTGAAGTTTGCGGTGCTTGTTACGAATATCTTCGTCTCAGCTGTAAATTGACATCCTGGGTGGGTAAAATGACGGACCTCTTCGAGCGTGTAATAAATTGGCATGTCGTTCTTAATGTGCTATACAGGGAATGCTATACTCTCACTTTCTCATTAAACGAAGTCTAAAAAGAACGTGTTGTTACCTGCGAAGAATCATTCTTCAGATATTTATGCAGCCGCTTGTGAAACATCGATAGTAAGAATATTTTGTTTTCCTAGCTTACTGTCTACTTATCGTGTAGAGACATTTTTTCTAAGGTATTGGACAGATTTCGTATTTCGTTCATATTCAGCACCTATGAAATGAAATGATGTACCATGAAATGTAAATTTTCATTACCGGTACTCAAATGTAATAAATGGGTGTCTATTTGAAACGAAGGGCACAAAATGATCATTTATTCGAGATCGGTTGAGGCATTGTTTTTTTGTTTGATTTTATCAGATATGTCAAGTATTTAGGTATGTAGTGGTAAGTTTTTAGATTTGTAGAGCCTATTTTTATTACTACATTTATTCCCTTTTTTTTTCTGTCACCGGGTGAATACCCATTCGTATATAATATGTTTTCTTTTTCAGAAGGTTAAATTTAATCAGAAACAACGCAGAGACAGAATATGAGTTTTAAAGTTTTGCCAGTGGCCTTTTTTGTGTAATCTGCCTAGATTCGGAGAAGGCGCTACTGGACTGTGGCAGAAATAAACAAATTTAGGCATTTTCCTTCATTGTTATGCTTTAATTTGCTGTTGGCTTATTATTCACAGCTTGAAAATTTCGCTGTTCAGTATTTTTAATTTCAGAAATCAGGCAGTTGGATCAGTGGATCTTGCCTTCTGGTGCAGCTTTACTATATTCCGGAGCAGGAATGAAGACGGGTAAAGAGAGGCGGTAATGCTGATGTAGCTTATAGGCTAATGTAGCCATACGGACAATGCTCCTCTGCATCGCTTCGAAAGTATTGGTAACCCTTACACACAAGACTCCGTTCATGTTTGCGTAAATAACATAACATTTGAATTCTCGTCTTCCATTTCACAAATTCCAAATAACCTCAAGACTCACTCTATCAGAACAGAACAAAACACGGGCTCAGAACAGGACAATTCTCGAAGCAGACTGAAGCTCATTGGCTGGAATGCAAGACGTGATTTTCTTTATTACGGCCTATAGGCCCTACATACATACCTCACCCGCTTTCATTCTGGCTCCAAAGTCTAATTCAATGGATTATGAAAATTGTTTTCGATTGTTTGGCCCTGGTCCTACCCAGCAAGTCTGTTTCATTTGGTTGAGGGAAATCCCCGGAAAACTCCCAATCAGGATTTGAACCTCGGCCTACTCGTTTCGCGGTGAAACGCGCTAACCGTTACTCCACAGCAGTGAACAAGGGAATTGCCTCACTCTACTCCCAAATTTTATACATAACGAAATCTACATTTTTTTTCGTATTGTATTAATTGCTTATACTGGGTGTTCATTTCAAAGTGTGTCATGACGTCACTGTTGTTGGGTCACCGATTTGAAGCGAGTTTCAGCTTATATGTTAGAGAAGTTGCCTATTATTTAAGGCGTTCTTCAATCTGAACTTGAGAACGTGTACGGTATAACTTGAACGTCGTAGCAACAGATGGCGGGTCTGTACGGTCTGTGTGCTACCATAACCTCTTTCGAACTGTGTTTTGCGCCGGCAAGTCGTACGCAGGGTATTTGTTATCATCGGTTGCGTACGGTAACATTCCACAACACAAATCAAATGCTCCGTGTCCATGTTGACCGTCGAAGTTAGTAATGTCAACAAATACGTAAGTAATCGTCTTAACCCTCTCCCCATATCCCGACAGTACGTATTTCCAAACAGTTCACATTCCTGCCACTACCGGCGTTACCGTACGTATCGGTATGTACTCTTCAGAATGAACGTCTTACTTGCTAGGCAACTTTTCTGCCTCTTAGGTTATGCACCTCTGCGGAAGTGTAGGAAGATTGAATTCTCTAGGCTCATCGGCTAGCCACATGACGGCATACAGCGAGCAATGACACATTTTGAACTGAACACCCAGTATTGATTGAGGACTGTATCGAAGAAAGTATATGCAAATTACATTACGCTGTTTTTATAAGTGAGGAAATGTGTACATCATCATCATCATCATCATCATCATCATCAATTTTTCCATTGATTAGACCAGTTGACCTGTTCCATCTTCAGGAATTTGAAGTATAAATTGGTCCTTGCATCACATCTTGGTGAATCCTCTGGAGCGTCTGCCTGTTGGCCTATAATATGTAAAATGGGTAATAACTATGTCAATAATCGGAATAGGACGCATATTTAATAATACATTAGCACTTTCCTCATGAATGAATTACTTACGTACCGGTGGCTAGGTTTGTATTTGTGGTAGCTGTACTAACTTTAAGGTTCCTTCCATGTGACTGTCGGCCTGGTTGGCGAGTTAGTATAGCGCTGGCCTTCTATGCCCAAGGTTGCAGGTTCGATCCCGGGCCAGGTCGCTGGCATTTAAGTGTGCTTAAATGCGACAGGCTCATGCCAGTACATTTACTGGCATGTAAAAGAACTCCTGCGGGACAAAATTCCGGCACATCCGGCGACGCTGATATAACCTCTGCAGTTGCAAGCGTCGTTAAATAAAACGTAACATTTAACATCCATGTGACTTTTTAGGTGCGAGAGCTGCGGAAGAAGCTGGCGGAGGCGGCGGCGCTGGAGGCGGAGGCGCACGACCTGCGCGAGCAGAACGAGCTGCTGGAGTTCCGCGTGCTGGAGCTGCAGGAGTCCGAGGCCTGCACGCACACCGACGGCGACGGCGACGTGGACGTGCGGGCGCGCCTGCTGGAGCTGGCCAAGACGGCGCCCAGCCCCGCCGAGCGCGCGCGACTGCAGCAGGCGCTGGCCCTGCTGGACGGCCAGGATGCGGCCGTCAGTAGCTCTGCTTCTTCTTTATTTAATTCCATTATGAATTCAATTTAATGTGACTGAATTGAACTATTAATGAATTGCAGAGGTCTTGGATGAAAACTGAATCAGTATGAAGTAAATAATTTGGATGCTTTGATATCGAGTGAGTGAATATACTCTGTTTTTATACAGAACGAAACGAGAAAAATAATGGAACGTAACGACATTATTGCCCATCGCAACAAATTTTTAAGAACAATAAGAAAAATTAGGAAGAACTCTCAAATTTTTAGATGAAATTATTTTTATTGTGCTTCTGTATTTTTCATTCGTTTAGTTGAATTTGTTCTGAAACGTCCTGTATAGTAACACCGCCTCAAGCGGAGGAGGTTAGACCAGCGAATAGGGATTATAAAGAATGGACACTGAGCGAATTTTCCTGTGTTTTGTTTTTCTGTGCGCCAGCGGATAGTTCCACTTTCAAGCGCTAGAGGTAGTGTAATCGAGCATACGCTAACATAATAATTGAGAATAGAGTTGAGACACAGGATCCAAACATCGCCTACCTCATTGCATAATGCAGTAACGCTTTGCTTCAAATAAATTCAAGTTAACAGCTTTTCCTTATTTCTCAGTGACAAACTAGTTGTAATAATAATATTTTATATTTCAGATACCATAAATTATATTATAAAATAATATAATACATTATAAAATTAAGCATCAAATTCGTTTAATATTTTTATAATATAATATAATATAGGTATGTGGTTTTACTTCTCGTGAGAGTTTTGTTTTTCCATTTTCAGCGCTATCAAATCATTACATATTTTAATTGTTGTTGGGGTCAACGTCTGAACTCTCATTATAAAGGAACTCTTAGAGTCTAGACATTACAGTTAATGAAGGATTTATTATTTTATGGATCCAATTTATTTTATTTGAGTACATAATGTACCTAGATGTATTAATTATATGTGTTATATTTCCGCTGTGTCGACTGCTAGCTGGTGTGATGTCAGCGCCAACTCTAGGGAGAAAGCAGAATCTGACGCTCTAGCTGGCTTGAAGGCCATTGAAATCGGTCCGGCTACATCAAAGGTACCGACGCGAAGTGTCCATTCTTTATAATCCCTATTCGCTGGTTAGACCGTTTGAAATTTTAACGGGAAGTTTCCCTCTTTATGAAAACAGAGTGTAGTTTGCTCATTAAATTTCTGTTGAAAAATGTTCGTGTTGGAAATGCATAGAGGATGCCTGATCTTAATAATATTGTTTTCTTTGCCATATACTTAGTGATGGTGACTTGAAGATTGCATAAAGCCCTTTGACTGCTATTTTGAGAATATGGAGTTTGAAATGGAGCATTTGGTATAGTTGAATTCCTAGATAGCTTGTTTAATTTTTCTTAGGGATTGTTTTATTGAAGAGCTTTAATTGAAATGGTTCAATAAGCCGTCTTCTGGTGAATATTATTACACTGCTTTTTACTGCATTTATATTTATTTTCGAGTTTAGCGGCTATTATTCAATTTAACTTAGGTAATTTTGAATTTAGATATAGGCACTTTCTTACGTGGCACAAAAACATTTATGCAAACTGTCACCTGTTAGTGGAAACTCGAATAGGTGTGACAGTTTTTATGGCGATTACAGTACATAAAAGACTCCAAGAAAATACTTGTTTTTTGGGAACAACTGGATAATACCCACGGCAGAGCAATGTCGATAGTCGATGTTACTCGCTGGCCACTAGTCACCAGGCCATGCCAAACAAAACACAATCGAAATGGTGGTAGTAAAATTCGCGACTATATTCTTAAATAATTCACTGCATTAGTCAAGTGCAAGACTTCTGGCTTCTGTTGCATTCAAACAATTATGAAATACGATAATTTGGCCCAGGGAGCATCCGTTTTTGATGCAAAGATAATTTATTTGGCTTGTTTCTTAAATAAAATTACGAAATGGCGTTCCTGTGCTTAACATTTAATAAAAAATGTTCAGAACGAAGGAGGCAGAGAGAGAGAGAGAGAGAGAAAAGAAAGAAATTTCTCCCTCCAACGACGCCACACACCAACGTCGTGTTCTTATGTTGGCGAGATTGTGTATTTACTTAAATTTGGTGCTAAACGTAACGGCACGGTTCAAAGATGCCGTGGGAATTCTCCAGTTTAGCGGTTCTTTTTGTATTTTTAACTCGTACTAGCTTTTTTCCACCCCCCCCCCACAGAAGAATATGTGACAGTAGCTATTTTTCTTAAAGATGAGACTGAACAATAAAGCTCTGCCTTCTATCACGTGACCTGCGAATGGCATATTCGTAAGTCCACCAGCAGCGTTGACTCAGTAACGCGACAATCATACATTGTAAACGTTTCCATAGCAACCCTCTGATTGCAGGATGCTCCACGGAGGATCGTGGCCACGGTGCTGCCCTTCACGAGCGATGCAGACACCGACGCTGACGGCGAAGTAGACGAGCTGAGGAGGACGCTGAAGAACGCAGAGTGTCTGCAGGAGAGCGGCATCTTCGAGGAAGCGGAGGTGGCGACGAGGAGCACGCAGACGGAGCTGGGCGTCGAGTCCACGGACCTGAGCGCCGAGATACAGAAGCTAACCCAGTTCAGGGAGCGCGTGGAGCGCGGGCGGGGCGGCGGCGACGAGCGCCTGCAGCTGCTGGAGGACAAGGCGCGCCTGCAGGCTCAGGTGGAGCGCCTCGCCGCGGACAACCGCCGCCTGGACGAGGAGCGCTGCGAGCTCGAGGAGGCGGAGAACGACGCGCGCCTCAAATACCAACAGTAAGTGACAGCGACTTGAATTACGCGGCCAGAGACGTTGGACTTTTAAGACCTGCAATAGTAATATGCGTTACAAGAGCGGTATGTTGACGTTTTCATGTTCGAGGAAAAGTCTGAAAAAGCGAAACGTAGTTGAGCTTTTTTAATTTCCGAGAATTAAAAGAAAATATACCGCTCGTGTATCGTACATTATTTTGTGCGAGATCGTGCATATTTGCTTGTTTTCCGCACAGAACCAATACGCGGTAAGTGTGAAATACCACATTCAGTATTCCCAACGTAACACACATAACAATTTGCCTCTTCTTACCGCTTAAGCGCGACATTCATTTTACTGCTTTAGGCTTTTAACATATTATTTTAGAAACGTTTAACATAGTAATAATTATAAATTGGAAACTTACCACTGCAATTTCACCTAAATTGCACTGTTAATTATTCTTTTTAAATATTTGCAAAAATTAAGTAAAGTCTACTACTCCACGAAACTTATTGCTTTCCTGATACAAGTAACATTAAGGAAGCCGTGAAAAAATCAACGAGATTCCAGATGCCGATGTTATTACTGCAATATGTTATATAAATAATATTGTTAAAATATTAAAATGAAAAATAAATCATTACATAACCTTACCGTTTGTTTTAAGTTCGCATTTATAGACAGGGGGGGGGGGGGGAAGACAGACGTATATCACGGCCTGCTGGAGTATAGTAAACACAGAAAACATTTTATAGCAACAATGTTGAAGAAAGATATTTTGGTTTTCCGAAGTTGCCGTCATTGAACAGAAACCAAGATGGAGATTTCATTGCAACTAATTAGAAATTCCTCTTTCAGGTATGTAATAAACGATCTTCGCACAAAATAATGTACGATACACGAGCGGTATGTTGACGTTTTCGTGGTCGAGGAAAAGATTGAAAAAGCGAAACGTACTTGAGCTTCCTTGTTACATACATCACGAATGCAGTAACTTTAGTGGAGTTGTAGAGTTTACTTAAGTTTTGCAAATATTTAAAAACAATAATTAACAGTGAAATTGCAGTGGTAAGTTTCCAATTTATAATTATTACTATATTGAAGGTCTCTAAAAATAATGTGTTAAAAGCCTACAGCAGTAAAATCAATATGTCACTTAAGCGGTGAGAAGAGGGAAATTATGTGTGTTAGGTTGGGAATACTCAATGTGGAATTTTAGACTTACCGCGGATTGGTTTTGTGCGGAAACCAAGCACATACGCACGATCTCGCACAAAAATCCTTTGCATGCGTTTTTCTCTTCCTGAATCAGACGGCTGCAGTTTCCTGGAATGATTGACAATTGAGGTAGTCAGTAAATTAATAAAAATATGAGCCATGCCATTAAGAAAGTTCGGGATAACAGCGTTTGGAATTGAACGGGTTACATCAGCTCCTTGTCTATGCGGATGATGTGAATATGTTAGGAGAAAATTCACAAACGATTAGGCAAAACACGGAAATTTTACTTGAAGCAAGTAAAACGGTAGGTTTGAAAGTGAATCTCGAAAAGACAAAGTATATGATTATGTCTCGTGGTCAGGATATTGCATGAAATGAAAATATAAAAATTGGAGATTTATCTTTTGAAGAGGTGGAAAAATCCAAATATCTTGCAGCAACAGTAACAAAATAATATAAATGATACTCGGGAGGAAATTAAACGCAGAATAAATATGGGAAATGCCTGTTATTGAATAATTTCAAGGGAAAAATTGTTCCGGGGCAGGGTATCGATCCCGGGACCTCTGGTTGAACGTACCAGCGCTCTCCCAACTGAGCTACCCGGGAACTCCACCCGACACCGTCTCAACTTTTCCCTTTATATCCACACAACTCGCGTGGGCTGACGAAACGCTCAGTTGGGAGAGCGTTGGTACGTTCAACCAGAGGTCCCGGGATCGATAAACGGCCCCGGAACAATTTTTCCCTTGAAATTATTCAAATCTGCTTTACAGGAAGCTTCACCTGAAAGACTAGATTTGCATAATATATACGTCACTGTGTACGTTAACAGAAAACCACAATTCCAAGTCACAGAGAGTTTGTGTGCACTCGATGTGGGTCTCTGGCGTTTCGTCAGCCCACGCGAGTTGTGTGGATATAAAGGGAAAAGTTGAGACGGTGTCGGGTGGAGTTCCCGGGTAGCTCAGTTGGGAGAGCGCTGGTACGTTCAACCAGAGGTCCCGGGATCGATACTCGGCCCCGGAACAATTTTTCGCTTGAAATTATTTAAATCTGCTCTACAGGAAGCTTCACCTGAAAGACTAGATCTGCATGCCTGTTATTATTCGGTTGAAAAGCTTTTGTCATCTAGTCTGCTGTCAAAAAAAATGAAAGTTAGAATTTATAAAACAGTTATATTACCGGTTGTTCTGTATGGTTGTGAAACTTGGACTCTCACTTTGAGAGAGAAACAGAGATTAAGGGCGTTTGAGAATAAGGTTCTCAGGAAAATGTTTGGGGCTAAGAGGGATGAAGTTACAGGAGAATGGAGAAAGTTACACAACGCAGAGCTGCACGCATTGTATTCTTCACCTGACATAATTAGGAACATTAAATCCAGACGTTTGAGATGGGCAGGACATGTAGCACGTATGGGCGAATCCAGAAATGCATATAGAGTGTTAGTTGGGTGGCCGGAAGGAAAAAGACCTTTGAGGAGGTTTAGACGTAGGTGAGAGTATAATATAAAAGTGGATTTGACGAAGGTGGGATATGATGAGAGAGACAGGATAGGGCCCAATGGCTGGCTTATGTGAGGGCGGGAATGAACCTACTGGTTCCTTAAAAGCCATTTGTAAGTAAGTAAGAGATATTATCTTCTTTTTATTCTCATTTCTTCCTACGTCTTTCCATTCTCTCTCTCTCTCTCTTTCCCTCTTTCCGTCACTCCTGTTATGTAATTCCTCAACTAGGCCTATCTATCTTATCTAATTTGCCTGCTACACTTTGTGCTACCTTGGAATTTGATAAGCAATCACCGGGGCTTTAGGTACGATCGCATTATGTTCTGCTCCATAAGAGTATTCTACGACAGCAGATTCAGAATTATAATGTGACATCTTTCTTATATAGTTACGATGGCATAATATACGAGAATAATGCATGGATATCAATATATTTTATTCTAATTCTTTAGTCCAAATGAGACACAAGTAGGTAGTAAGATATTATTTTTTAAAGTCGAAATTTAAGGATAAAATATACCGGTACATTAAAATTATATAATTTCTAAAAATAAATGCACAAAGCATTGTTATTATAGGAAGTCAATAAAATCACTGTTACATAAAGCTCCATATTTGAAGTGTGATATTTTGGTCCAGGGCAATTTATTTGGATGCAATGAATATAAGTAATTTCTTGAATCTGTACCACAACTGTATTACAAATGATTGTCTTATAATTCTCAACAAGGAATGCATGCGCCCTGGACCATATAAACTAAAACGATCATTTCCAAGTGCATGAAAAGTGGCTGTTTCGGAAACCTATGTAAATCTAAAGCTGTAGGTAGCCTAGTTGATTATTTTAATTTTTGCACAGAGGTGTTGAGGAATCGTAAATAATAAAAATCTTCACTTATTGGTGGAAATCCTACAATTCTCTTATTTCTAGAGAATATGTTCACGGTATGGTGAAGATATAGGTTATAGCATGAATATGATACCTAATATCGAGGTTCACGGCCGCCATACCTCTCCGACCCAAATCCCATCCTCACCTTCCCGTGGTGCAACCCGTTTTGAACGAACGAGGCTCTGGGGACCGAGTATCAGCGGTATAACTGAAATGTCATATGCAGAGGAAATGCTGTATAGGTGGGAACCCCACCAATTGCACCTCTTTGGGCTAGCAACCCATTGAGCGTCATTTTTACATTGCTTTCAAGTCTCAACAGAAGCCTCGGATGACAAGGATTGTCTGTTTTATTACTATCCATATGGCAAAAGATTTCTAGGCTGTCCAAAGAAGAGATGGACTGAAAATTCTAGTTTGAGACCGTAACAGGCCACTTGGCCTAATACTTGTTAGGAAGATGATGATGATGATGATGATGATGATGATGATGACGGCCGCCATATTATCAACGAATTATGTTTTAAATTGTCTTGTCAGGGCAAAAACGGCGTATGAGAGTCACGCATTCTAGGAAATTGCGCAAAATTCATCAGATATCATATAATACATAAAGAATAAAACCAAATGTTGAAATAACAAGAAAACGATATAAAAGTCAGTTTTGAAGTAGGCCTAGTAACTTTAACCTTTCTTTCTAAAAAATTGGGCGATATTAACTCATTTATTCAAGTGCCAGAACTTAATATGATATTGTCATAGTCGTCCGTAGTCCAAAAGAGGACTTGAATCAATGTCACACCAGGAGGGTCCCTGCGGGGGCAGAGTGATCAGACCTTCATGTAGGCGATCCAGGTTCGAGTTTCGATCAGCCAGTGACACTTATGGCGGACAATGCCACAGTTGGGATTTTTCTCGGTGCTCTTCTGTTTACCCATATTAGGCATCTACGTCATTCCGTCGACACATTTCCATTTCGTAATCATTCCACGGCCGGCTAATGACGCACGCAGGGGCTGGTCTAGGAACGAGTGGGGTTTTCTGCTCGAAACCTGGATACGCAGCGAACCTTAGTGTAGATCAGAGGTCTCCAAACCGCGTATACTAGTCGTTCGTGATCCCGATGCTGCCCGCCGAACGCAGTGTGCTCTAGAGAAGGGGAGAGACTCGTACCTCAATAGATGGGAGCGGTCAGTGAGGGATTGTGGCAGCGATCTCCCTTATGTTTACAAATAATAACATCGAAAGGATAAGAAATATCATACGTTCGTATATTATTTTGACATACTAGGAAGTTTCTACTTTTTATTGGGGAATATTCATTAACGGAATAATTCATTTCGCATTACATCTAGAAGACATTCTGTATGCACGATTTTACAAAATGCTCATTCTGTAAAGGGCTTCATTGATTCTCCAATATTCCAAGTTAGAACATAGCTAGCAAGATTTTTTTTTTTTTTGTTTAAGACTGAGGATACGTGTGTGATTTGTGTTTGTATTTTCTTGTTTCAAATTTTATCAAAATATTTGTATGTATTTCACCTAAAATGAAACGAAAACTCTAAGTATATCTTGCGAAACTGAGTGTAAACGTATCGTAATATACTGATTATTATGTATAACCAACAGTTATACAGACGTCCCAAAATAAATTATTTTCACATGTTGAATTTTAACACACTTTTAAGATTTTTCGAACAAATTAAACATTTCATATTCTTCCCACTAATACGAAAATATATTTCTCTTCCGTTTCATCCTTGAATGTACTACGTCCATGATTAGAAGACATTGTGAAACGGTCGAACACTCCGACCAACACAATGATAATGGCAGTCCGCCACTGCTCTTCGTTTGCGCATAAACATTGAGTACAGTACACGTGGAGATGGGTGAGGCGGAGCGCGCGCATTACGTACTGGCTTCGGTTCCGTTCAGTGGCTTACTCGCGAATACGCTTTTGGAGACGTCTGGTGTAGATAGCGGGTATGGGTTTGGGAATGTGCCTGGCTTGAGGGGTAGCGCAATAGATTTAGGCTAGTGCTGGAAATTCCATTCCGTTCCACACCGGCAGGCAGCCGTTGAGTCTGAGCGTAACTTTTGCAGGCTGGAAGGGAAACTAGCGACTCTGAACGAGCGGCGGGCAGCCCTGCAGACGCTGCTGCAGACGGAGCGCGGAGCCATGAGCCGCCTGCGCGAGTCCCTGTCGGAGAGCGAGCGGAAGCAGCAGGAGGCGAAGGAGCGCATGCGCTGCCTGGAGCTGCTGCTGAGGCGCTACGAGACGCGCAACACGGAGCTGGAGGAGCGCGAGTCCGCGGTTCGAGGCCGGCTGGAGCTGCTGCAGCGCTCCGTGCCCGCGCTGCTGGTGTGGAGCATGTGGCGCGCGGTGCAGGACCGGTCGGAGGTGGCCACGCAGTCCGAGGCCGAGCTGCGGCGCCGCGTGCAGGAGCTGGAGTGCAAGGAGCGCGCCTACATGGAGACCCTGCGCCAGGCCGACGACCTGTGGGCCGACGTCGAGGACTCGTACAAGAGCCGCGTGGCCGGCGCCGAGGAGCGCGAGGCCGCCCTGCGCACGCGCCTCGAGGACAGCGAGACGCGGCTGCGGCACGCCACGCGCCGCGGCGAGGACGCGCAGGGCCTGCTGGAGCGCCTGCAGGGCGTGGAGGCGGGCGAGCGCGCCGCGCAGGACCGTGCGCGCAGGCTGGAGGCCGAGCGGGGCCGGCTGCTGGAGGAGACGGACACCCTGCGCCGCGCGCTGGACGCCGCGCAGGCCGAGCTGGAGCGCATGCGCGGCCTGGTGGACGGGCCTCTGCGCGAGGAGCTGCGGCGCGAGAGGGCGCGCTCGGAGACGCTGCAGGGCGAGGTGCGGGCGCTGGAGCGCGACCAGCGGGAGCAGACGGCGGCGCACGACGCGCAGCTCAAGAGCCTCAAGGCGCAGCTAGGCCGCACGTCCCGCGACCTGGTGGACCTCGAGTGCACCAACGGCGAGCTCAAGGAGGAGGTGGACACACTGGAGGCGAGTATTCAGAGAGTTGCCGCACTATGCAGGGGAACAGATTGCTTGACTCACCCGTAAAGGCTGGTTCACAATAAACCGAGAACGTAGACGAGTATGCATATCGATATGCATGTCAATAACGATATGTAAAGTCGATATTACACAGTCTGATGTTATTTGTGTATAATTGACCAATGGCGTTCTCTCATGAGTACAAGGCAGCCAACATAAACACAGGTTAACCAACTTCGAAATTTCAACTCGAACATTTCATTAGGTACGGTACTATAAATATGCCCATGCATCTTTATTATCACAACCTATTTTAAGTCTGATGAAATAGTATTGAAACGGAGAAAAATTCTCTCCGGCGCCGGGATTTGAACCCGGGTTTTCAGCTCTACGTACTGATGCTTTATCCACTAAGCCACACCGGATACAACCCCGGCGTCGTATAGAATCGTCTCAGATTAAGCTCCAACTCTTGGGTTCCCTCTAGTGGCAGCCCTCTGCACTACGTCATAGATGTCTATGAACGTAGGACCGAAGTCCACATATGTGCTAAGGTGCCGGCGCCGGAGAGAATTTTTCTCCGTTCAAATACTCTTTCATCGTACGATGACGCAGAATATCTGCATGGAAATATCATATGTGCTTCGGTACATTAAAATAATATATATGATATGCGTAAATCACTTCGTGATTTAAGACGGCGCTTATTCCGTCGGATCCCGTCCAACTAGTCACTCATACCGAGTGCACCTCAGCACATGTGTGGACTTCGGTCCTGCGTTCATAGACCTCTGTGACGTTGTGCAGAGGGCGGCCACTAGAGGGAACCCAAGAGTTGGAGCTTAATCTGAGACGATTCTAACCGGCGTCGGAGTTGTATCCGGTGTGGCTTAGTGGATAAAGCATCAGCACGTAGAGCTGAAAACCCGGGTTCAAATCCCGGCGCCGGAGAGAATTTTTCTCCGTTCCAATACTCTTTCATCGTATGATGACGCAGAATATCTGCATGGAAATATCATATGTACTTCGGTACATTAAAATAATATATATTTTAAGTCTACCATAACGTAAAATAATTAGAGAAGAAACATTTGTAATAGAACAAAAATGAACACAACAGTAGTTATTGAATTGAAGCATGAATATGTAGTGGGTAATACAACCAATACAGTAATGAAATATGATTCGCTTCCGATCAAAGATGCAGCTATTGAAAGCCACGTATTCTCCTTCATTTTCTCATCTTTATACGAGGCGCGCCGCTTATCGTAGACGTGAGGATTTCAATATTAGAATCTCATCAAATAAAACTTGCTCCATGATGCACAGCACAGAACAAAATAATGCATAGGTTATGTCACGGTCTTCTTGCTACAAAATATATGACGACAAAATAGCTTTTAGATGGCAATAGAATGAATCTAGTGGGCTGTGATCGGAAACGTGAACGCCAAAGTTGAAACTTGCCCAACTCTCCGTTCCCGATCTCGGGCTCCGGCAAGCTTTTCGTTAATTGCGAATGCTCACATTTAAATGTACACATTTTAACAATTTTACCGTTTTCGTTTTCGTTCCGATTCTCGTTTCCGGTTTATTGTGAACCAGCCTTAAGCTGTAGCAGCGCGGGCGGACGTTCAGTTTCATTATGATAGGCCTACAATTACTGAGTGGTGGGGATGGAGTGCGCGGACAGCGGGAAGCGTACGAAGTGTTGACTGGGGTCACAAATAATGTTCAATTGCAAGAGTAGTAATGCAACACTACGTACTAACATGCCTTGCACAGTGCGATAACTCTCCGCTGCTTCTCTCTCTAGGCGCTTGATTAGAAATCATTCTTAGCCCGTTAAACGATCATCTATTGAGTTCGGTACGATTTTTAGAAGTTCACCGTGTTCAGTTTGTGAGAGACTTTTGTGTTCTTACACCCTGGCACAGAAACGAAAACAATCAAGGAACCGGAACTAGGTATCAGGCAAGAAAATGAATGAGTATTCTCTCTGTACCAAGAGCTACTTTTTTTCAGAATTATTAACGGGTCCAGCAGATAGGTTCTTCTTTCCTTTCTTTAACGTGAATACGTCTTTAAACTCAGATCGTCACTTAGGGTATCAGGACAGAAACGACGATGTAACGTTTGCAGGGAGATCCATTCCCACACTATAGGTAACTTCGTGACTAGTAACATCTGTACTAATAATAAATCTGTAGCCGAAATTTTTCTGGTAATTTTCGATTTTCCAAAAATAATTGGACCTAACGTATATAATTAACCACCCTGAAACCGAAAATCGCTTTTTTGAAATTTTTGTTTGTATGTCTGTCTATCTGTATATTTGTTACCTTTTCACGCGATAATGGCTGAACGGATTTCGATGAAAATTGGAATATAAATTAAGTTCGTTGTAACTTAGATTTTAGGCTATATGGCATTCAAAATACATTATTTAAAAGGGGAGTTATAAGGGGGCCTGAATTAAATAAATCGAAATATCTCGCTTATTATTGATTTTTGTGAAAAATGTTACATAACAAAAGTTTCTTTAAAAATAATTTGCGATAAGTTTTATTCCTTGAAAAATTTTGATAGGACTGATATTTAATGAGATAATTGAGTTTTAAAATTAAAATAACTGCCATCTAAGGCCGTGTAATGAATTAAAAAACAAATGACTTCTTCTATAAGGGGCCTTGGACAGCAGCAATCGAAAACTATGAATCATAGCCTACAGAGAATGTTTCTGTGTTTGTATGAAGTAATATCGGAAGCTAAACTAACCGATTTGTAAGTATAATTAATTATTATTTCACCCTTGGAAAGTGTAGTTCCTCTAGAATCTAGATGGACATAATGCTATAATGTTATTACAGTAACTTCTGATATAATATAATATAATTATAATATAATTTAAGTTATTTGAAGGGTTCACAACCATAGTGGGCCAAGCGCCATTTACTGAATACGTAGAAAACAAGGGTTAAAATTAAGTTATTACCATAATTCAATGGAAACCTATAACAAGTAAAATAAAATATACACATTAAATCTAAATGATGTCAATCTTCATTAAACTATGGTTGCATGTAATAAAAATTAAGAAACAGGTTAAAGGAATTGTCATTGCACCAAATGAGTGTCTCTGGACCAAAATGATCGCATTTTAATTATTTGGATGCAATTTAAATTAAGTAACATATTAAACGATTTATCCTTCTATCAAACACGAATGTTCCCTGGATCAAACGTCCTATTTTAATTATGTAATTACTTTATATTTATTTCTAACGGGTGCAGCGGAGCGCACGGGTACGGCTAGTGATTGAAATAAATGTGTCTTGTTCGATCGAATTTACGAGTGCGATACGAGTATGACCATGAGGTGACACCGCGCATTCATGAGGCGCGGATGAGTGTTCACGGTGTCTGGGGGTCATTTCGGTTATGAGCGGAAATTTCCGGACATTATATCTCGCGACGCTGATGTGTTGGTTCACTAATTTTGGTGCCAAACGAAAAATCTCGTCTAGATCTGTCGATTTAAGCTAGAAGTATTCACGTAAAACCATCAGCCGTGTCTCCGACCCGCACCCAGAATCTTGTTCTATATCATGCATATATCATGGCCCAATATACATTTTCTAACGAAACGGTCCGTAGTTCGATTCCCGGCGAGGGCGAAGATTTATCTCCATTCACGGGACTGGGTATTTGTTCCTTTCTTGTATTTGCCCTGTGATGTCTCTGCGATGGTCCTGCATCTTCAGGTCAGGGAAGCCCGCCGTGTGAAAGTCTAGTGCAAAGCGGTGCTAGAACATCTAGATGATGATCTACTGCCTTACAAAGGACATGAAGTTACCTTTACTGATAGCGGATTGCCGTGGCTAACGAGGAAGACAGGCTGCGAAGCGAATCGCAGTTACATGGGTTATCTTGGTCTAGTCTTAGACACGTGACAATCGCTTAATATAAATACATGTTCAAAGTTCTTAAAAAAATCTCATGTTAAACGTGCATTTATGTATAAACTTGTTCAATGTTTATTTATTTATTTATTTATTTATTTAGCCTGGTATAGATAAAGCCATCAGGCCTTCTCTTCCCCTCTACCAGGGGATTACAACTACAATATTAAGAATACAATTACAATTATAATTACAACTAATATTAAATTTACAATTACAATAAAAATCCAAGTACTAAAAGATTAACTGATTAATAAAAGCTAGACAGTTTATTGTAAAAGTTAAGAAGAGAGAAGCATTTCTTTTATTGATTAAGTAAAAATTAAACCTACTCTACGCAGTAAGAAAATACTTATTAAGTTTGCTTTTGAACGCTACTAAATTCCGACAGTCTCTGATGTCACTGGGTAGGGTATTCCACAAGCGCGAGAGCGAGATTGTGTATGATGATGAATACGATGATGTCTTATGTGTTGGTATGGCTAGTATGCGGCTATTTTGCGTGCGTGTGAAGAGATTATGATGACAGGTAACTGAAACGGGAGGCAAGGTAGGTAGGTGTAGAAGTGTGAAGGACTTGGAAAAGGAGAACAAGAGAATGAAAATTTCTACGTTCGTTAATGTTGTCGATGTTAAGACTAAGAATGTGACGTCGCGCTTTAGCCTGTCTTCCTCGTTAGCCACGCGGGTTTCAATCTGACGTCATCACCTGTCTTTCACTCTCCTTGCTTTGCGATAGGACTTCTTAGTGGCGAAGAGAAGTAAGCTTATGTTTCGAAATGGAATAGTGTTCAGTCCATATTTTAGAAGTTGGAACACATGTATTGAATTCATTCCTGAAAGACAAAGACGGAAGAAGACCAGTACGAGATAGTAAAGTGATTCATTATGTGCGTGTTGCAGGCCAAGGTGTCGGAGCTAAAGGCTGTCATCGACGAACAAAAACAAAACGAAGAGAAACTAGTGATTTCGATGTCGCAGACGATCCTGCAGAAGGAGCAGGAGCTGGAAGAGGCGAAGAGGGAGATGAGGTACTCGCAGATGCCCAGCGCCCACGAGGAGCTCAAGAAAGCCGGCGGCGTCGCTGTAAGTCCCTAGCAAGCTTCTCTCAGCTTATTTTGACTGTGACTTGGCTAGCTTTACTAAAGTTGTGTCTTGATGTAGGAAGCGGCGGACCAGCAGATCCCCAAGGCAGCGGGGGAGCCCACCGCCCCTGCGCAGGTGAGTTTGCCTTCAGAAATACGCTTTTAGGTATTATATTAAACTGATGATATTAAGGATGCAGAGACATGTTTTTTAAAGAAACTATAACTAAACTTTTTATAACATCACTATAATTTCTCTTTTGTTTAAAAATAAAATTATAAACGCTTGAAACACAATATGGATATATTTTTCATCTTTGTGACATCAGTTCTTTGCTTCTGATGCTTTGCCATAACACGGAGAGTGTTGTTACTTGCAAATTTTGATGTACTTTTCCCACATTGCTTAATGAATACATCAAGGGACCCGAAGTTTTAATAGTAGAGCCTACAGACCTGCGGTTGTTAAACTTTAGAATTCGAGGACTCCTTTCATACCCATACCTAGTATTACAGTATGTGCATTTTGCCGGACCCCTCATTTCATTAACTTTATATTTTTGCTCAGTATAAAGTAAAAAAAATCTTGTCATATATGTAAGTTATTTATTTTTCACTTTACAAACTCAAATTCAGTTTACAAACATTGCACAGATTAGCTTTATTACTAAAGAAAAAGTTACATTTACTACTTACTTACTTTTAAGGAACCCGGAGGTTCATTGCCGCCCTCACATAAGCCCGCCAGTGGTCCCTATCCTGAGCAAGATTAATCCAGTCTCTATCATCATATCCCACCTCCCTCAAATCCATTTTAATATTATCCTCCCATCTACGTCTTGGCCTCCCTAAAGGTCTTTTTCCCTCCGATCTCCCAACTAACACTCTATATGCATTTCTGGATTCGCCCATACGTGCTACATGTCCTGCCCATCTGAAACGTCTGGATTTAATGTTCCTAATTATGTCAGGTGAAGAATACAATGCGTGCAGTTCTGTGTTGTGTAACTTTCTCCATTCTCTTGTAACTTCATCCCTCTTAGCCCCAAATATTTTCCTAAGCAACTTATTATCAAATACCCTTAACCTATGTTCCTCTCTCAGAGTGAGAGTCCAAGTTTCACAACCATACAGAACAACCGGTAATATAACTGTTTTATAAATTCTAACTTTCAGATTTTTGGACAACAGACTGGATGATAAAAGCTTCTCAACCGAATAATAACAGGCATTTCCCATATTTATTCTGCGATTAATTTCCTCCCGAGTATCATTTATATTTGTTACTGTTGCTCCAAGATATTTGAATTTGTCCACCTCTTCGAAGGATAAATCTCCAATTTTTATAGTTCCATTTCGTACAATATTCTGGTCACGAGACATAATCATATACTTTGTCTTTTCGGGATTTATTCCAACCCTATCGCTTTACTTGCGTCAAATAGAATTTACGTGTTTTCCCTAATCGTTTGTGGATTTTCTCCTAACATATTCACGTAATCTGCATAGACAAGAAGCTGATGTAACCCGTCCAATTCCAAACCCTCTCTGTTACCCTGGACTTTCATAATGGCATACTCTAGAGCAAAGTTAAAAAGTAAAGGTGATAGTGCATCTCCTTGCTTTGGCCCACAGTGAATTGGAAACTGACCTATACGAACTCTGCTGTACGTTTCACTGAGACACATTTTAATTAATCGAACTAGTTTCTTGGGAATACCAAATTCAATAAGAATATTATATAAAAGTTCCCTCTTAACCGAGTCATACGCCTTTTACATTTTATGAAAATTATTGTACATATTTATTACTGGAATATCATGGTGTTTTATTGTATTTTTCATAATGAAATAACAAATCAAATTTTAGTTAGAAAATTCACATGCGGATCCCTGGGGTCCTAGGACCACATTTTAAAAATTGATGCTGTACACGATATTTATACTTTGTCAATCCCAATCTCACTCAGTAGAATAGGTAGAACATTCTTTGACTATCCTGGTGCTTGAATCTTGCGGATGAATTGCAGTCTGTTTCTATTCATGGTATGAATTTACTTCGCCTATTTTCGCTGTCGGTATGACTAACGTAAGTCACAGAAGTCGATCGTACTGTGAATCACGAGCGTTCGCAGAGAATGACTGTGAGTCAGCCATTGTGTCAACACGTGACGTGAAGTGAAAATAAATCTTCTTCCCTTTGTTGCTGTTTATATACAGTAGGCCTGCGTCCTGATGCTATCTGTGAATTGCATGTCTGCATAACGAAGAGGAAAAATAGACTCACTATACTTACATTCCACTCACTCCTCCATGCGAGATGTTAAGATCATCCTACAGTTTGGTTACATATGTCCGGATTAATGGGGATTGTCTCATTTTGAGGGCACATTCACATTTGTTCCTTTTTTTTTATTTATTTACTTTTTTTTTTTTTTTGCCCTTTGTCCCTATTTTTAATGGTAACATGTAAAAAGTCTGAGAACGTTATTTCTTTGACTGTTAAATAGTTATGACTCAATAAGTCAAGAGAATTTATGTGTTGTATCTGCATCTAACTTTTTTTTTAGTATGACAGACTAACTTTTCCACATTTTCGTGGATGTTGCTGAAAGAGCCACCGAATTGGTCAGTAGTTAAAAACACTGTTAAATGGTTCAGAGATAATGATATTGTTGTCGCTGATAGTTCATTATTTAATAAATTTATATCAAGTATTTTTTTAATTTAAAATCTTATGAATGAATGGATATTTAGTAACTACAAATTGTTTTCACCTACTGTTAGTTTTTCCACTACGTTTTTTCAGCTTGAGTATTTCGTGTTTAATAATAATAATAATAATAATAATAATAATAATAATAATAGTGGTCCACACCTGTGGAGTAACGGTTAGCGAGTCTAGCCGCGAAACCAGGTGGACCGGGTTCGATTCCCGGTCGGGGCGAGTTATCTGCTTGAGGTTTTTTCCGGGGTTTTCCCTCAACCCAATATGAGCAAATGCTGGTAACTTTCGGTGTTGGACCCCGGACTCATTTCACCGGCATTATCACCTTCATCTCATTCAGACGCTAAATAACCTAAGCTTTTGATAAAGCGTCGTAAATAACCTATTAAAATAAAAAATAATAATTTTCTCTTAAGTGATACTAGTAATTTGCTCAGTTAGTTTAAATGTTCATGTTATTTCATGTTTCATGTAACTTCATTCTATTGTCTTCATGTAATTATTTATGTGTGATTTAAAATTGTGTTTTAATAAGCAATCCATTCAATGAATTTCATGTCTATTGTTTATAACGTGGTTGAGTGGAAGAGAATGACTTAATGACCTTAACTCTGCTAGACAAAAAAAACTTTTACTGTTTCTGCTGTTCCTATTACAGCTACTGCTACTAATGCTATTGTTTCTGCTGCTGCTTTTGCTACTATTACTGTGCTAGTTAACTTAAGGGAAGAGGATGGTATATTTGGTGAAAAATGAGTAAATTAAAAAAAAAAATCTTTAAAATACCCTGTGATATGTGTGGAATGCATAGCATAACATTTCGTGGGTATTTGTGCCCTTATCGGACGTTGAGTCGCCATTTTCAAACTTCCTGCGCTATGGATTTTTAAATCACACGCCCGCGTTTATAGGTTTCCAGTAACTTCATTTTTTTTGCTACATTGCCAGACAAAAAGGGATATAATTTCTGAACTATTAAAGATACATGCATGAAATTTAGAACACACATTCTTTAGACTATTAGGAAACTTTTCTCTGTAACAGAATTGTGTTAATTGATTTCATTTTAAAACTACGTCCGTTTGTTTGCAAGAAAGGAAATCAGAAAATTGTTATTAAATTTTAATTGTTTATTTTACAAACGTAGGAACTAATATCAAAATTCTGTTACAGACAGTTTGTAGAACATGCTATATACATTGCAAAAAACTGTTTGAATCTATCTTTAAAAACGGTTTAGATATATCGGTTTTAGTACAATCCTGCATTGGGTTTTTTTTTTCAAATTTGGGCCCCCAAATATTTTTTTTTCAAAATATTTTTATTTGGTTGAGTTGCCACATCTATGAGCTCTCTACATACAAAAATTAATATTTTACACCAAATAGGAAAAAAAGTTTTAAAAAATACCGTCCCCTCCCCTTAATCTTTGTCTCAGTACTGGCACCTTTTCTAAGAATGAATGAAGTCGATGCAGTGATTGGTGCTGACTGAATGCCGCCAGATAAAGTAATAATAATTAATTGTGTAAATTAGTACATGAACTCGAAATAATCGAGTTGTTTATGTATGCAGGGCGCCGAGGAGCCGAAGAAAGTGCTGCCAGTGAAGCCGTGCGGCTGCAAGTGCATGTGCGGGGCCGAGCCATCGGTGAGTACGGTGCAAAACAGCTGAGAACTCTCGCGGAATCTGTTTTCAGAAAATCTGCCTGAACTTCGAACCAGCTTCGCGTCTTGTATGTAATATGTTACAATCCAGCTCTCTTTCTTTCTCTTTTCTTGTGTTGCCGAGATAAGGCCTCGGTTTTGGAGTGCAGGTAGCGTCAAAATTTCGGAGTGTGTTCTCGTCAACGTGTGACGAAACCCACCATAAATCATTGACTTAGGGCAGGCCTGCATAACTCGCAAAGTAGGGGAACTATGACGTCAGCCTCACTCCACTTCTATTGGGGATGATCGACATCCGGCCCGAGAATGAATGTTGATGCAGCCGAGCGTAACTAGAACGCCGTGACCGCACAGGTAGAAAAGGTGGGTGGGGTAAAAGAGGGGAGGAAAATAGTCTCTCTCAAGAGCTACAGTTCTGCAGGCCTGACTTAGGGAATGGTTTCCTGCGGAACAACGGTAGAGAATGTCCACTACAGGGTTATTCTCCTGGGAAAACTAAGGTAATGGTTGTTTTATGTTAAATATTCGCAGAAGACTCTCGAGGTACGCGAAATTACTGACCAACGCGGTCCAGCAAGCGCAGGAGAGTCTGCATCTTCCTTCCAGTACTCCGAGAGCGAATACAGCAGGACCTCAGCAGAAGACTTTCCCTTCGGCGAGTCGGGGAGGTGCGTCCAAGAGCCACCAAGACCGTCTCTCACTTTTACAGACAGCGAGCTTGAAAGGGCGATCAATGCTCCTGCTGTTGAAGGCGTTCAGATTAGTTCCAGGGAGCGTTTATTTCAGGAAGAGTTCCCTTCGTTGAAAGTTGCTCAGACAGGACTTAGAGCAGATGAAACGTCTGAAGGTTTGACGCTTTTGAAACAAACAGAAACAACAATGAGAGCTGATCCTTCTTTCACCTACTCAGAAAGCGAGTACAGCAGGGTGAGTGCAGAAGATATCCCTTTCGGTGAAGTAGGGAAATGCATTCTAGAACCCCCTAAACCAGCTCCGAGTTTTACGGATAGCGAACTTGAAAGAGCAATAAATGCCCCTGCCTTAGAACATGTTGTACTGGGTTCGAGGGAGCGCTTATTTGACGGCGAATTTCCATTCTCACTTGTTCTTCAGACGATTAAGCAGGAAAGAAGAACTGAAGAATTATCGAAGTTAGAATCTGTACCGTTAGAACCTTCTTTCACTTACTCAGAAAGTGAATACAGTCGACTCACAGCGGAAGATTTTCCGTTCGGTGAGGAAGGAGAATGTATCCTAGAGCCTCCTAAAGAACCTCTAACGTATACAGACAGCGAACTCGAAAGGGCAATAAATGAACCTCCTGTAGCTTACGTTGAACTTGGTTCAAAAGAGCGACTCTTTCAACATGAATATCAAACGTCTACAGAAGAGAGTAAGAGAACAGAAATACCGATAGAAATAAGTAGGGTTGACTCAGAAACAAAGAAAACAATGGCTGTCCCTGCTGCAGAAAAGACGTCCGAGGATGTATGGCCGAGATTCATAGACGACGTATGTAATATTGAGCTTGAAGAAGACCTGAGAACTTCTCCGTTGACTTATGGTTTTGTAAAAGAAGCCCATGGCGATTCCGGGCCTGCCTCTAGTGGTTCTGTTTGCCATGTGTTTTGTTGGGGTGTGTCAGATAAATGCTCCTTTGTGACATATCCACATATACGTGCAGATTTAAGACAGTCTTCCATGTTTGATTTGAAAAATCCCGAAATTTCTTCTCTTTCTGCAGAAAATGTTCAAGGATCTGCCAGTGCTGAAATGATAGTAACAAATTCAGAAGAAGAAAGGGATGATCCAGAGAAGAAAAAGGAAACAATGTCACTAGCAGGGGCTTCGGATAAGTCAGAACTTATTCAAAGAGATTACATTTCAGCAGACAATTGTGGATGTGATGTTTTTTGTTGGAGCACACACGAGATAAGCAAGCTTGACAGACTGCCTTTTATCATAACAAGAGCAAGAAGCTCATCTGAGTTTTGTTGGGCACAACCAGGAGAAGTTGCACGAATAGATGAGCAGGGAGAGGCCATGGCTATGGAAGATGCACCGAAGATGCTTCCACAAAGTTTGACTACCGTTTATGCTGGTACGATGATTTCAAAGTCAGCCGAGGCAACCACAAAGCCAGAAGGAGCCCCTGTAGATGATGCACTCTCGTCCGTTGACAACATCCTGGATGACGTAATCGAAAGGATCTTGCCGTCTGATGAACATGGTGTTCCTCCAACAATGCAGGAGGACTATGAAAGCGGTGCTAAGGAAGGTGAGCCTCAGGGTGAGTCCCTATTGTGCAGAACGGGAAGCTTAATCATTATGTGTGAATATTTCGTCCCTCGATGTCTCCTTGATTGAGAAACAGGTACTTGCACAGGGAGCGACAGTCAGGGCTTTTGGGAGATCATTTTAATGAATAATTTCAAGGGAAAAATTGTTCCGGGGCCGGGTATCGATCCCGGGACCTCTGGTTGAACGTACCAGCGCTCTGCCAACTGAGCTACCCGGGAACTCCACCCGACACCGTCTCAACTTTTCCCTTTATATCCACACAACTCGCGTGGGCTGACGAAACACCAGAGACCCACATCGAGTGCACACAAACTGTGTGTGATTTGGAATTGTGGTTTTCTGTTAACGGGCACAGTGACGTATATATTATGCAAATCTAGTTTTTCAGGTAAAGCTTCCTCAGATTTGAATAATTTCAAGGGAAAAATTCCACAATTCCAAGTCACACAGAGTTTGTGTGCACTCGATGTGGGTCTCTGGCGTTTCGGGAAAAGTTGAGACGGTGTCGGGTAGAGTTCCCGGGTAGCTCAGTTGGCAGAGCGCTGGTACGTTCAACCAGAGATCCCGGGATCGATACCCGGCCCCGGAACAATTTTTTCCTTGAAATTATTCAAATCTGCTTTACAGGAAGCTTTACCTGAAAGACTAGATTTGGATCATTTTAATGTCAACCCCAGTAACGTTATGTTATGTTATGTTATGTTATGTTATGTTATGTTATGTTATGTTATGTTATGTTATGTTATGTTATGTTATGTTATCCACCGGCGTAGCTCTGTCGGCTAAGGCGATTACCTGCCGATCCAGAGTTACGTTCGGGCGTGGGTTCGATTTCCGCTTGGGCTGATTATTTGGTTGGGTTTTTTCCCGAGGTTTTCTCCAACCGTAAGGCAAATGTCAGGTAACCTATAGCGAATCCTCGGTCTCATCTCGTCAAATACCATCTCGCGATCACCAATCCCATCGACGCTAAATTTATTTAATTTTATTGGGTTATTTTACGACGCTGTATCAACATCTCAGGTTATTTAGCGTCTGAATTAAATGAAGGTGATAATGCCGGTGAAATGAATCCGGGATCCAGCACCGAAATTTACCCAGCATTTGCTCGCATTGGGTTGAGGGAAAACCTTAGAAAGAGCCTTAACCAGGTAACTTGCCCCGACCGGGATTCGAACCCGGGCCACCTGGTTTTGCGGCCAGACGCGCTGACCGTTACTCCACAGGTGTGGACTCGACGCTAAATAACCTCGTAGTTGATACAGCGTCGTTAAATAACCAAGTAAAAAAATTACTCTGCAAGTGGCAAACACCCGATGGCAGTGGTAACTAATTACACACAATAAAAATAATACACAATAATTACATTAATAATTATTATTATTTATTTATTTATTTCGAATATTAATGTGCAAAACAACAGCACAAAGCCAATTACAGTTTAGCACAAAATAAAAAACAAAACAAAACAGAACAAATGATTATGAGAATGAATGAGAGAAAATGGCAGTGAGATGAAATACAATCCATATAATGGTCAACTTAATCATTCACCAAATGCAACAAAATAAATGGCAATATCTGACAAATAATAATAGTACATTATGCAACCATCCTATAATGATAGTAATCAAGACGCAAGTATGGATGTTTATGAAACGAGCGCAAGCGAGTTTCATAATATTCATACCAGCGTCTTAATTACCAGTATAGGCAAGTTTCATACGACTTTTTATGCTCGACCATATTTCTAACTTGAAATTACCGGTTTTCAGATGTATACATTTTATTTGTATCTGACAAGATCGAAAGTGACCTTGTTCTAGGTCGTGAATTGTGAGATGTGCGCAGACGCGAAAGTATTGATTTTTTCCGAGGAACAATAATGTCATTGACCTTGATGTAATCCCGTTAAACTTGATATAACCTTGATTATTGAATTCGACATTGAAAAACGAGATGACAAATTGAATTTATTTGAATATTATTTACAATTAACGCTAATTATTATAGTAACAGAACATAACCTTCTGCGACAGTATTACATTTCCAGCCTCCGTGACTTTTCGCTAATTCTCTTTCGATTGCATATCCGAGAATAATCGATACTTGCGGTTTCATAACTGTACAAAGCTGACTTGTCATTGGCTGAACACCTGTAAGCTGAGTTGTCATTGGCTGAACATCTGTACTTTAATGAGTAGGTGTACTTTAATGACATGCATTAAAGGACTGCTACCAGGTGTATAATTACTACATTTCGGCATGGTCGAGCATAAAATAACCTAATTAATAAGTGAACCTAATTTTCTATTACAACACACATATGTATAGGCCCTACATAAGTTTCACATTGATACTGTCTTTCACTTCACTCTCATCTCACTCACTGCGCTGGCACTATGACACATTTCACTGACACTATAGAACACACTATAAATTAACACTGAACTATTCACTGCCATTGTAAACCATAACTTCACTGACTCACCTTGCTTCACTGATACAACAGTGCAAATAAGAATAACAGTAATTATACAGGATGTAGTTCTGTTTATAAGTACAGGATTGAGGTTTCTATTATCACCAACAAAATATAATAATAATAATAATAATAATAATAATAATAATAATAATAATAATAACAATAATCTGTGAAAGCTGCCCTTAACTAATATCCTTCCAAAATTAAATACTCAACAATTAATGTTGTTGAGTACAAGGAAATTATTCGAAATTTCAAAGGTGAAATTGAGTGAAGGGATGAAACCTAGAACGCACGTAACAGTGGTTTTAAATTTCGACGTCTATGTAATTGACTTGTGTTTTTTGTTTAAATTATATTTAATTGAAATGAATAGTCATTCAGACTGTAATTTTTTTTAAATGAAAGCCCGGTGTCTTGAAAGTGAGTTAGATACAGGTTCGACAGTACTACTGTATCTTCGCGATTTCGAAAAGAAGAATTTGTAAGCATCTTTGCTTCATTTCGGTGATCAGCCTTCTTTCTCAGAAATGCAGATTTCATTGAAACGCCGGCTGTTGTGTTCAGATTACGTCAGTTTGCCTCTTGACGCAGGTATCGAAGGTGCTGAGCCACAAGCCGGTGCTGAAGAGGTGGCTACAGCCGCAGCACTGGAGGCAGTGCTGACGCCGGAGGTGGTGGGGCAGCTGGGGGAGGCGGACGCTACGCGGGAACAGCGTCTGCAGAGCCTCGTGCGGGTGAACGAGCAACTTCAGCACGAGGTGCAACAACTGAAGACGAGGTCTAGAGAAAAGGTGAGTGTCACAATCATTGCAACTACAAGCATGAAAGACCTCTTGTTTTATGATATTTCATTGCTTGCTTTTTAGAATAAACTATACAGGGTGATTCATTATTACGTGTAAATACTTTGTGTGTGTAATGTAGAGGTGAAACTAAGACTAAAAGGTTCTATACAACTTTTTCTTAAAACCTTTAATTCCAGAGTTAACGCCATTTTTCGTGGAACTTGCGCTCCCAAACAAAGAAAGGATAACACGCCAAATGTAAACTAATTATTACTTTCGTACAGTGCATTTGGACTTCAATACACTAGCACAAAGCTATAAATGGAGGTCTTTTAGTCTGTATGAACGAGTCTGGTTCGTCCATACATTCATACTCTCAAAGTTATGGTATGTAGCACAAGTTTTACCAATTACAGTTAGTCATGCTCGACAAATTTCTAGTGCAGTGCTATGGTTCATTTGGAAAGGTTGTTTGTTCAAAGTGCCTTTGTCGACCTTACATCTTCCTCTAGCCGCGGGTGGACTTGGACTGTGGGATGTCTCGGACAAATGTCTCTCCTTATTTCTATATAGAAATTTTATAATTGAATCTCAAAATGAAACGCTCAGTAAAGTGTGGTTTCAACAATGGCGTCACAATCTCGATCTAAGATGTCCTACGGATATTCGACAAATACCTTCTCAACTGAAATACTTAAGAGTATATTTACAAGAATGGAGTTATCTCCAAAATTACTATGATTCCTCGGCTTGTCCTTCAAAACAAGAACTTTATTCTCGTCTACAACATTACAGAGTAATCCTACCAATGCGCATTGTCAATATTCTGCCGAAAAATACAAATTTTACTCAACTATGGAAAAACATTACTCACAAAATTCTTCCTGCTACAATTAAATCTACTTGGTTTTTAATTGTTCACGATATAGTAGCTACTAGATACCGTCAATATCGTATACACATGTTGAATAGTCCTAACTGTCTATACTGTAATGAACCTGATACATTATCGCACAAGCTGGGGCGATGCTCCAGGACCCGTGATGTCTGGCAGCAATTGAAATGTTATATACAGAAGATGAACTTTACACAATACTATTAGTTTACACCAGATATTTGGCTACGACCGGACTTTCTACTTGCCAACAGTGACAAACATCAAGCTCTCATATGGATCCTTGGACATACCGCTCACTTCATAATAAATCATGAAGATTTGCTATGTGAAGAATACATCACATATATAAAGACAGAGGAATATAAAATGCAAGCAAAGGGAAGAAAATGTCTGCTTAACCATCTTAATTTTGTAGAATAATTATTGAATGTATGTAGATTTATAAGGCAGAGGAGAAGTGCCTCGGTAAAAATTTGCCGGTGTATTAAGCTATATATTTGTTCCTTTCTTCTTTCATATTGTTATGCTTCTGTTAAAAAGTATGTGAAGTTTAAAAACCTTTGTTATTGTTTAAAATTGATGATATGATATAAAAAAAAATACAAAAATAACCAAAGTCACTAAATCCATATCCTCGGCAGTCCCCTTATGCACGTTTAGTGAACCAAAACCAAACACAGTAAAGAATGTAAAACAATTTCTTCTAGACTTTACACATTTTCACAATTCTTAGTGTAATGCACGTTCAAAGTGCTGTCCCTCAACTTGAAGTCCAGAGGGTTCATGTCTGGTAATCTAGCTGGCCAAGGAGTTGGCCCTGCGCGACCTATCCATTGACCTGGATACGCAGCATTGAGATACGCCCTTACGTTGCGGCAGTAATGCGCAGGAGCGCCATTGTGCATAATCCATAAGTTCACTCGCGTTGAAAAAGGGATGTCATGTAGATTTCCCCAGTCAACCGCAGAGGTGAACTCGAGGTCGATTCCCCACAATACCACACCAAATGTGTGGGAGAACAGTAATGCTTATGCAGTTACTATGACGTAGGTGCCATCTATTGGAACTCTGGGATTTAAGATTGTGAGAAAAAGTTGTATAGAACGTTTTAGTCTTAGTTTCACCTCTACAATACACACACAAAGTATTTACACGTAATAATGAATCACCCTGTATATTTGAATTATTTAGCAAAATAAAATCAAATACACTATGATGTTCTTGTCAGTTTCACCGGGTACAGCTGTTTACAGATAAAAATGAGTGTCATAAAGATGATACAAATAGGCCTACTTTCTCATACGTTTCGCTTTCTGTGGAACAGTGAGTTTCTTTTATCAGACTTTGAATATTATTACTGTTTATAACAGGGATGCAAAACTGTGCTACAATTGTGGCACACGTCACAAGCCGGAACACGTGACTCATCTCTTCCTTTTACCTCACACGTCATTGGAGATGATAAGGGGAGAGGAGATATGTATTCAGTGTGCTTGCGGAACCTCACAGATACGTAATTCAAGGCCGGGGGATTGTGGAAGGGGAACAATCTCTTTCCCCATGCTTCCATCCCTCTCTTCCCCAGTTCTGCATCCCTGGTTTATAATTTATTTCCCTGAACTGTCAACAGTAATACCATCTATCGCTGTGGAGTGACGGTTAGCTTGTCTGACCATGTAACGAGCGGGTCGGGGTTCAAATTCTAGTTGGGATAAATTACCTGGTTGACATTTTTCCCTCAACCCATTAAGAGCAAGTGCTGCGTAACTTTCGGACCTGGACCCTTGACTCATTTCAATGGCATTGTCATCTTCATTTCACTGACAAGCAAACGTTCTGATGGGGGCAGATAAAAAATGTTAATTTTTTTTCTTCCACCATGTTAATAATGTTTAAAGAAGTGCTTATACAAATTTTGGCCACTCGACCGCAATTATGAGGGCCGTAAAAAAGTAAGTTCGCCAGGGGCCGTTAACAGAAAAAAACACAATTCCATTAGACAAATTTATTGAAACAGACACAGCAATTGTTGAGCTATTTTTCAACATATTTTCCATCGGAATTGAGACAGTTCTCATATCATGGGATCGACAGAGAGAGGTGCAGACGCAGTCAAACGCTGGTTCCGATCTGAGGCGGCTGACTTCTACGACACAAAAATTGATCCCATGGTATGACGAATGTCTGAATTCCAGTGGGGGATATGTTGACAAATAGCGCAACAGTTGCTTATCTGTTTCAATAAATATTTCTAGGCAATTATGCTTTTTCCTATAAACGGCCCCAGGGAAAATCACTTTCTGGGCGGCATCGTAATTGCGGTCGAGTGGCCAAAATTTGTATAAGCACTTATTTTGACATTATTAACATGGTGAAAGAAAAAAAAATAACTTTTTTATCTGCCCCCATCAGAACGTTTGCTTGTGAGACGCTACTTCGCACCTCAGATTATTTATTATAAATCAGCTTCATGTATTTTATCGAAACATAGGATTTAGTTATACTATTTTGCCGACAGAGGCAGAGGGACAAGTAGTATGCTCATTGTCTCAGTCACCACCTACTATGCAACTAAGGTATTACTAGGATACTAGAGACGAGTAATGTGATTCAGAGGCTGTAAATTATGCTTGGAGATTTTCAACTCCGACATGGAACACATGGCACTCTGTTATACAAAGTAATAATTTGTGAACATTGGTTGTCGTGTGCGCAGTCTGTTGAAATGGCGGAATTGAGAGCTGCCCTGTCACAACTGCAGAAGAAGATGAGGGACGACGACGTGGATGTGTTTGCGACGCCAGCCGTCAGGGAGGACGACGCCGCGCCACTGCCCACCTCCGTGCGCGACCTGCAGAGCATGATGGTCTCGCTCCAAAAGAAATGCCGCACCAAGGACCAGATGGTGATGGCCCTCGCCAAGGACCTGCGCGTGCGCTCAGTCAGCGGGGCGTTCGAGGACCTCCTGAGGAACGTGAGGATGTCGGAGGTGCAGCTTCCAGAAAAGCCACATGATTTCGACAAGGAAAAGCTCTGCAAGTACCTCAAGAGCCCAGTTGGAGTTGTAAGTGATTTGTGACGTCCTGTTACCCCTGAATCATAGAAAAATAGCCTTTATTTAAAAACACGAATACTACTACTACTACTACTACTACTACTACTACTACTACTACTACTACTACTACTACTACTACTACTACTACTTACTGGCCTTTAAGGAACCCGGAGGTTCATTGCCGCCCTCACACAAGCCCGCCATAGATCCCTATCCTAAGCAAGATTAATCCAGTCTCTACTATCATATCCCACCTCTCTCAAATCCATTTTAATATTATTTTCCCATCTACGTCTCGGCCTCACCAAAGGTCTTTTGCCTTTTGGCCGCGCGTCCTCAGGTTGCGGATCGAGGAGACGGCCTCCAGATATGGAGGGTAGCTACAAATATATTGAATAAGCAGTCGTGGACAGCCGATAAGGGGTGGTCCTCCAGCTTGGGGGTTGGGCGAAGGGCTAACAGCCAATCACCGTAAAAACAGCTTGTTACGAAGCCTAACAATATGCCTCGGAATGGGATTGATTCTCCGGCACGACCACAGCAAGGGAATAAGGTTATAAGATTTGGTACATGGAACGTAACTAGTCTTTATAGAACACGAGTGGTAACATTAGTAGCAAAAGAACTAGCTAGATATAGAATAGACTTCGTGGGAGTACAAGAGGTTAGGTTAGATGGGAATGGCATATCACAAATAGGCGATTACTTGTTGTATTATGGGGAGGGAAACACTAATCACCAATTAGGAACAGGATTCTTTGTACATAAAAGAATAAAATCAGCAGTAAAAAAGGTCGAATTTATCAGTGACAGGTTATCGTATTTAGTACTTATGGGTAGATGTGCGATATCGTAGTTATAAATGCTCACGCGCCTACAGAAGAACACGAAGTTAATTGTGCGAAGTCTAAGTTGCTGTAAAAATTGAATTTCGAGATTTTCACGAAAATACATGTCTGCAGCATCTCTGATTTCGAAAACGTGGGCCTCCTGTATGTGGATATGATGCCTCCTAAACTTCTGGGCGAATATTTTGTGTCTCCTCTTCCTAAAAATATCTGGAAATCGGTCAGAAACCCCCCACTCGAGTGGCGTCCCCCTCCTGTGAGAGGTTCTGAGGTTACAAAGCACCACTGGTAACGATGGGCCTATAATGGAAAATGAGAGAAAGCGGACTCTTTTCTCAATGATATTTCTGCAAACACGGTGCCACACAGCACACAAAGCACTTCACTAGTCTCTTCCTTAGTTCTTTCTCCAGAGATCCGTAGAAGATGCTCCTTTTTCCCTTAAAAACTTCTTTTACCATTGCTGTCCTCCTTCTGACTCCCTGACAGCAGCTCTTCTTACTGCTTATAGTACACCCAAGTATTTGAAGCTGTCCACTTGCTCTACTGCCTCATTTCGAATTCGCAAGTTTACCATCTTTAGTTTTCTTCCGATGACCATGGTCTTAGTGTTGTTTGTATTTACTGCCCACAGCTGTCATTTAGCTACAGCAATGAATTATCGACAACATGACAACTATTTCATATTTGAATAAGTTGTTTTGCGAATAATAATTCGATGGTGTTTGGGTCAGTAGAAGTAGAGTCAGTAGAAGAAAAAATCAGCAGATACAAATTCAATTGGCTAGATCATGTAAGAAGAATGGAAAGTTCAAGAATCCCAAAAATTATGATGCAGTATAAACCTAGAGGACATCGTCGACCAGGAAGACCTTTTAGAAGACTGCTAGATGGGGCCGAAACAGGTCTACGGAGGCCTAATTCGTGAAGAATGATGATGATGATGATTATGATGATGATGATGATGATGATGGTGGTGGTGTTTGGGTAAAGGGAGATAAGTCATAAAAATGAGTTTTGACATAATTGAAAATTAAACTACGGATACTTACTGCAACTAATTTTCTACACAAATAAAACACATCAAATGTCAGTATTATTTTGCTTTTGCACACACAATTGAAGAATTTAACTTTTGTTTCACTTGGGACACAAAACTTCATTTGCAAAAAAATGACAACCCCTTTTACCCGAACACCATCAAATTTATAACATACAGAAACAGATTATTTTATAAATTAAGATTTTTAATACTTACATTTGCTAGCACGCAATATCACGACCCACTCTATTGTTAAGGAAACAATGAAAATATTTAACATCTGAACATCAGATGCGACAAGATTGCAGTTGATAGTTGGCTTTGATTGGTGTAGGAGTCGCGCCCGCCCCCAACTGCCACCTTCACCCTGCGTGTGCGACCAGTGGGCGACGTGACATCGCGACCACAGCTGCAGAGCTCAGCCACCGTCACCACCCTGGAGGTGCTGCGTCGCGTCGACCCCGACTGCCTGCTCCTGGGCTGGACCGTGCCCCCAGGGAGCAGGTTCTCGGGCTTCGAGGTAAGACAGACATTTGTATTAGTATTCAAACACGAAGCAAGTAAATCTGCAGTAGCAAAATTCAGACTGCTTACAGAACACGATTATTTGGCCAAACACTTGAATAAAATAGGAATTTACACAAATCCAAATTGCCCTCTATGCAACAAAGAAGAAGAAATGACTGAAGATCATCTCATAACCTGTGAAGTTCTACCTGATGGATCCACCACAGAGAAATATTGGAGAGCAAGAACGCTAATGGCTTCGTTGCCAAAGCCCGGCATTAGATAACAACAACAAGTATATGATTATGTCTCGTGACCAGAATATTGTACGAAATGGAAATACAAAAATTGGAAATGTATCCTTTGAAAAGGTGGAAAAATTCAAGTAAATTGGAGCAACAGTAACAAATATAAATGACACTCGGGAGGAAATTAAACGCAGAATAAATATGGGAAATGCCTGTTATTATTCGGTTGAGAAGCTTTTATCATCCAGTCTGCTCTCAAAAACCTGAAAGTTAGAATTTATAAAACAGTTATATTACCGGTTGTTCTGTATGGTTGTGAAACTTGGACTTCCACTTTGAGAGAGGAACAGAGATTAAGGGTGTTTGAGAATAAGGTTCTTAGGAAAATATTTGGGGCTAAGAGGGATGAAGTTACAGGAGAATGGAGAAAGTTACACAATACAGAGCTGCACGCATTATATTCTTCACTTGGCATAATTAGGAACATTAAATCCAGACGTTTGAGATGGGCAGGGCATGTAGCACGTATGGGCGAATACAGAAATGCATATAGAGTGTTAGTTGGGATGCCGGAGGGAAAAAGACTTTTGTGGAGGCCGAGATGTAGATGGGAGGATAATATTGAAATGGATTTGAGGGAGATGGAATATGATGGTGGAGACTGAATTAATCTTGCACAGGATAGGGACCGAAGACGGGCTTATGTGAGGGCGGCAATGAAGTGGAGAACATAGCTGTTGGATCCGTTACCAAATCAGACTTTCCAGGACAAGAAATGTTGTATGTCTCTATTTATGTCACTTCGAATGGCTTAAGCAACGCATGTGGTGCACTGTTACAGATCTTCGTGAACGGGTCCCTGGCGCACAAGGTGTGGAATCCGTCACGCAACAAGGCGGTGCTGCGTGGCCTGGACTTCAGCTCGTCGCTCGTGATCACCATGTACGCCCTGACGCCGAACGGCCGCGTATCCGAGCCGGCACACCTCGTGCTGCCGGGCCCCGAGGAGGAAGAGATCCACAGCACCAAGTACACTTGACGCTAGTCACCACTTGTACCATATCTTGTAATAAACACGACTTGACGACTTGTACGCACACGTGGTTTAATTTCAGCTGCCCCAACCTGTGGCGTGTCCACATCCTTTTGCCTTACCGCTTACACTCGACCAAGTCTCCATCCTTACCATATTCATGCTAAATAAGCTTCCTTGCCCTGCCCCATAGCTTCCTTCGTTCCTCAACTAGAATCGTTGTGCATAGTTTTTCAATGAAAGTAACTGTTTTTAATTTTTTAACAGTGTAGTTAGTTTTTCGTCCAGTATCGCTATAATTGTTCAATAGAAATCATATTTAATTTTGTTTTTAGAAAGAACACTGTTGTTGGTTTATTGACAAGATTCACCGAATTTAATTATTTTCTGCATGAATCACTGTAGACCTACTTATTCTTTTGACGAATGCCATTATACTTGTAGTTTCTCGGTTAGTAAAATTCTATTTAGTTTTTCGACGAGGATCACAGTTTTAATTTTTCGGCGAGAAATACTCTATTTTGTTTTTCGCCGAGGATTACTGTATTTAGTTTTTGGCGAGGTTCACTGTATTTAGTTTTTTGTGCAACAATCACTAAACTGTATTTGGTTTTTCGGTGGGTTTCACTGTAGTTTTTTGGTGATGGTCACGTATTTAGTTTTCCATCGCTCCAGTAAGATTACTGTATTTAATTTCTCGGCGAGGATCACTGAATTCAGTTTCTTGTCGGGACCGATGTACTTTTCCAGTGAAAATTACTGTCATTAATTTTTCAGCTAAGAACTTTAGAATTAGTTATTTTTTATAATGATCATTATATTTAATTTTTTTTTCACAGAGCATGGCTGAATTTTTCAGGTCAGTGAGGATCACTGTACTTTTTCAGTGAAAACCTACTGCAATTTATTAGTTATTTTCTGGAAGAATATCGTTGTAGTTAGTTTCTTTCCAGAAGCACTTCACTTTGTTTTTCAGTGATATTACTGCACTTGATTTATGAAAAACGAGCACTTGGCATTTCTTCGAGAATCACGATAATTTGTTAGTTTTCTACGACGGTCACTGTACTTATTTTTCTCCTTTAACAAGATTACACTGTTTATTTTTTTTTTAAATAGAGAATATCAATATTTAGCTTTTCCAGCAGGATTGTTGTGTACTTAAACTTTTAGTTGTGGATCATTATAATTTAAGTAATTTCAGTTAGATAAATATTAGCTCTTTTCAGCTCTGCTTAGATTTTCCTCTGCGGGATTATTGTATTTTTTATGCATACTCACTTTGCTTACTTTTTCAGTAAAGATCGCTGTAGTCTACTTAGTTTTTCAATGAGGGCGACCTTACTCGATTTTTCAGTAAGAATAGTAGTGTGAATTTACGTAGTGATATGAAGAGGAGCGGTCCCGTTTGAACAACCTGCTTGAAATAATTTCATCTTTTTCCACTTAGAGCCTGTTACTACAAATAACTGTTTTGATACACTGGAGGATTTTTTACTTCCGAGATAAGTGAATTCACGTCTCATAAGATTGACTTAGAAGAACCAGTTACAAAATCTGAAACTTCCAAACCTGTACTAAAAGCGCTGGCATTATAAGCTGTGAACAATAGATACCCACCAGAAGAATGGTTACATATCTACACAGATGGGTCTACTATCGATAACAACTCAGGATCAGGAATTACGTGTGAGTTATTCTCATTTTATCAACCAGCAGGATATCATACAACAAATTTTGAAGCGGAATTAATGGCTATTCATATCTCACTCCAACACCTACTATACAGAATAGATAAATTTCAAAATGCTGTCATTCTCTCTGATTCTAAAGCAGCATTATATGCAATAAATTCATATAAAATGATGGCAATCCAAATTAAAGAATGTCACAAAATGATCCAACAACTTCAAAAACTACAGAAAAGAATTCAATTGCAATGGATACCTGCACATTGCGGAATTGCTGGAAATGAAACTGCTGACTTTCTTGCCAAAAAAGGATCCAATTTAATTCAGAATACAAATACAAGCCTACCTTTTACATCCATCAAAAGACTAATTAAAAATAAATATAAAACCAAGCACTATGTACCAAAGCCAAAGACAAAAATATGGAGCATTTTAATAATAAAAAAAAAAACAGAAATTATTCCAGAAATCCCATGTAAATCTGCAGTAGCAAAATTCAGACTGCTTACAGAACACGATTATTTGGCCAAACACTTGAATAAAATAGGAATTTACACAAATCCAAATTGCCCTCTGTGCAACAAAGAAGAAGAAATGACTGAAGATCATCTCATAACCTGTGAAGTTCTACCTGATGGATCCACCACAGACAAATATTGGAGAGCAAGAACGCTAATGGCTTCGTTGCCAAAGCCCAGCATTAGATAACAACAACAACAGAGTGACTGTACTTAGATATTCTAGATTAGCTTAGGTTAGAAAGTAGATTCAGTAAGTGACCTAGTCCACCGCAACCTTTAATCTTCATTGTGCGTCCGCTAAAAATTGGGAGAGTTCACTGAGTTCCATAATGTAACTCATCTGCCCATTGTGCAACTCAAACCAAGAAATGGATTCGGAACACCTCAAAATCTGTGCTTCAGTGGCTGGCCATGATAATACCTTTGAAAAATATTGGAGTGCAAGAGGTCAAATGACTTTATTGTCAAACGCCTGGCATTAGAAAACAACAACAACATAATGTAACTCCTCAAAATGCTTCGCTAAGGTTTTCTAATTTCATCTTGCTTCAGACATGTAGAACAAGGGTTCTCACCTCTACTCCCTCAATGTTGTATTGATGACTTCTCATTTCCGCAAGCTCTCTTAAGGGGAAAGGATGGTATTTTTTGGTGAAAAATGAGTAAATTTTCAAAAAAAAATATTAATTTAAAATGCTTTATGATATGTATGGAATGCATAGCATAATATTTTGTGGGTATTTGTGCCCTTATCAGATGTTGAGACTCCATTTTTGAACTTCCTGCGTTATGGATTTTTAAATCACTCGACCTCTTTTATTATTGTTTCAGGTAAATTGAATTTTCAAACATTTTTTTTTCTTTAAAATACTCTCTGATATGTGTGGAATGCATTGCATAACATTTCGTAGGTATTTGTGCCCTTATCGGATGTTGAGACGTCATTTTTAAACTTCCTGCGCTATGGATTTTTAAAACACTCTCCCCCCTTTTATCGGTTTACGGTAACTTCATTTTTTTGCTACATTGCCAGACAAAAATGGATATAATTTCTGAACTATTAAAGATACATGCATGAAATTTAGAACACACATTCTTTAGACTATTAGGAAACTTTTCTCTGCAACAGAATTTTGTTAATTGATTTCATTTTAAAACTACGTACGTTTGTTTGCAAGAAAGCAATTCAGAAAAGTGTTATTAAATTTTAATTGTTTATTTTACACACGTAGGGACTAATATCAAAATTCTGTTACAGACAGTTTGTAGAGCATGCTTTTGCAAGTACATTGCAAAAAACGGGATGAATCTACCTTTAAAAATGGTTTAGATATATCGCTTTTAGTAAAATCCTGCATTGAGTATATTTTTTTCACATCTGGGCCCCCAAATAATTTTTTTTTTCAAAATATTTATTTTTGGTTGAGTTTCTACAGGTATGAGTTCTCTCCATACAAAAAATTAATATTTTACACCAAATAGGAAAAAAGTTTTAAAAAATATCGTCCTCTCCCCGTAACTGGTGAATAAACCAGTGACCCATATCAGTAGTTTCCTGCTTCGTTTGAGCAGCTTGGAGAAGCCACTGAATGATGCGAAAAACGTTGTAGTGAGGGAGGTGGGAGGTAGTTCACCTAGGGACACAGACCTGAGTTCGTTGACCTCTTACATCTGTATTATGAGAAGAAAGAGTAGTGTCTTAGCGGCGATGTTGCCAGACCGCTGAAACTCCCAACTTAATTTTCTAACTAACTGTGCATTTTAATCACAGAACGTAATATAGGTTTTCTATTCATTTAAGTGTACCCTATTGTTTCTTTCAATAAGCAGGATTATTTCAATTCCACCCTGTATATTCTTCATAGATTATGCGAAAGCTTATGACCGAGTCACCAGTGATAAACTGTGAACAATTTTGGAAAATAGACAAATTCCTTACAAAGTGTAATACCATATTAGTGCAAATTCAATACTTTTCTCAGAGAGAAATAGTTTTTCCCTCATTTTCAATACTGTTTAACTGGATAAGTACCATTCGTAAGGTTCTGAATTTTACTCTTACCGTTAGAGAAATTGACAAGGAATTATTTATTCCTTCGAAGTTTTTCAATAAAATTGACGGTTTTCTTGCAAATTAAGTAATAAGATTAACACAGATAATTACTTCCAGCCATTAGAAAGATCCGCAACCTTGCTGCATGACTAAGGAACGGAATGGTGCTAGTCAGACCTGAGCTCGTGTGCATGTATTCGTACGTGAGTTGCCAAAGTATACAGGTTCTCACTATTTTATTGCCCCCTTCAATCTGCACAGTTACACCGCTTCCTCCCTGTATACAGAATAGTACATTATGCAACGAGCGTATAATGGTAGTAATTAAGACGCGAGTATGTTTATGAAACGAGCGCAAGCGAGTTTCATAATTTTCATACGAGCGTC
Organism: Periplaneta americana; assembly: GCF_040183065.1. Taxonomy (NCBI): domain Eukaryota; kingdom Metazoa; phylum Arthropoda; class Insecta; order Blattodea; family Blattidae; genus Periplaneta; species Periplaneta americana. The sequence goes on along the minus strand of NC_091131.1, from coordinate 6,876,145 downwards.
TTAATTACCATTATAGTCAAGTTTCATACTACTTTTTATGCTCGACCATATTTCTAACTTGAAATTATTCATAAGTATTCATGTTATTCTTATCTGACTGTGGAGCGGAACTGACCTTGTGCAATATCTCGTAAATTGTGAGATGTGCGCAGACGCGAAAGTATTGATTTTTTCCGAGAAACAAATCTCATTGACCTTGATATAATCTAGAGAGTAAAATGAACATTAATCTTGATATAACCTTGAAATTGATTTAGACATTGAAAAACGAGATGACAAATTGGATTTATTTGAATATTATTTACAATTAACGCTAATTATTATAGTAACAGAACATAACCTTCTGCGACAGTATTGGATTTCCAGCCTCCGTGACGTTTCGCTAGTTGTCTTTCGATTGCATATCCGAGAATAATCGATACTTGCGCTTTCATATTGCTACAATGGTGCTTTCTGATTGGTGGAACACCTGAACTTTAATGAATAGGTGTACTTTAATGAGGTCCATTAAAGGGCTGCTACCAGGTGTATAATTACTACATTTCGGCATGGTCGAGCATAAAGATAAATACACGATACATTAAAGTTAATGGATTCATAATGCGTGCCCTCATTTAAAGATACCAGCCAATTATACTGTTAGTTTGCAGTTTTCTGTAAACAATAATACCGTTCACAAGTGCTGAAAATCATCAGCATCCAGACCAGAGCCCCATGTTTCCTTGCTTAAGCAGGTACTTCGGCTTTTCTGATCGTACGTGGAGAGAATTTTACCAAAGTTCCATACTTGATGCGTTGCCACAGCAACTTAGACGACAATGGCCTTAACAAACGCGTCTTCCTCCAGGACAACCGCATTCTGCCGCACCGTATGGTGTTTCACTCTTTGAAATGGACATTGGGACAGCGCAGCTATCATTTTACAGTAGCTCCTCAAAATTCGCCACGAGAAGGATCATCCCTGTACCTCGGCGTTGTCGAAACGCGTGAGTTCAGAAAGTGCAATCCACGTTCGTCAAAACTTTAAGATAACCTACTTACTTTTCGCTTCCACGCAGGTATATTTCACATCCTGTGAATTTTTTGTATGCCAATGAAGTGTAGGATAAATGGCATAACCTGTAAGGTCTGCGTTATTAAGTTACGTTCTAAAACCCACGTAGTTACGTAGAATGGTATACACACAGTGAATCATAAGTAATGTTATTAAATTAAATGTTAAGCACAGGAACGTAATTTCATGAATTCAATTAAGAAACACGCCAAACGAATTATCTTTGCACCAAAAAACGGATGCTCCCTGGACCAAATTATCGTATTTTATAATTGTCTGAATGCAACAGAAGTCAGAAGTCTTGCTAAACATGTTATTGCTGAAGCACTACAAAATGCCACAGAACGAATATTTCACACTTTTATCACTGCCAATGCTGCGCTATAAACCAATTTTCCGCAATCTAATGTAAAAGACTGCCTACAGATATTTGGAAAGTTTCAGAGAAAATACACAAATTCAATCTTCTAACACGATTTTTTTGTTTTTAAATTAGGTAATTTGCTGGGAGACATCATTAGATATAGACCACTCTTACACTAAACCTGGAGTAGTTTAAGCTTATGAATCAGATATGATTCTACTTACTGTTTTTTATATGCTCACCTGTATGTAATTTCTATTTTATACATATTTCATTGTTATTTTCCATCCAATGACCATTAAGAACGCTGAACATTACTTAATATCTCCTATCTTTCTTCAAATAGTGTTTATATGCCATATTAATGTTCATTTGTTTTCATAAGTTAACAATGATGCACATTGGGAGCAACATACAGGGACATCATTTTATTTTTACTTGCATTTTTATTGTACCTGCATTTCTGAATGTACTTCTCTCTCACCCCTTCACTAATGTCCTTGCTCCCGTCAGACACACAAACTTACGGCCGCTGTTGCATTCGAAGTTTTCAAGCAGTGAAGTAAACACTGCAGTGTATAGTGTGTTTCATAAATATGGTTGCGTTTTCTATAGAAGAAAGAACCTATATTAATAATATCGTACTAAAAAATTATATTCAAGAAACGATAAATTCAATTACAGAATATGCTTGAAAATGTTTTTAATAATATGCGTACTGAATTGAAGCCTGCATTGTAATGAACGGCAACCATTTTCAGCAACTTGTTTAAAAATTCAGATTAGCTTATTTTGAATTGAGGTGGCTAGAAGCAAAGGAATGCTAGTGACATTTGTAATAACATGAGTTAAGTGCATCCAGTGTAAGAAAAAGTATCTAAAATTTTAGTGGCAAAGGGATATTTTAATCGCATCACACATTAAAATTTAAATAAAAATTTCACCGATTTTACGAAAGCTTAAATATTTAAACCCCATTTTCTCAAAAGTAACTTAAGTGCACTTACAGCCCTTTACTTATGAGCCCCTCAATTTAAATGCACTCTCTATATTGTATGTTAACATAAATAATTAATATGCTAAATAAAGTAGACATTACATAACGAACATAGCCGCCTGAAAAGTTGAGTTTTTGAAAAAAAAAATGTTACTACTCTACTGTATTTTGATAAATTCCGTAAGAGTGATGATCAAACTGAAAATCTTAATATCGTATTTCCCTACAACATAAATGGATACACTACTTTTCTCTCCTCCTGTAGCTAGTAAAATGATTTGTTTACATATTGCACTAGTAACATCAAACTCCTGTAATGGAAGGGGGCAACATTGTTTCCGAGTATAGCCAGGTTAATGTTAAAAATGTTGGTAAAAATAAAGTGATGTCCCTGTACAAGAAATTATTTTCCTACACAGTCCACGCTATATTCACGTTGTTTTGGAATTACTCGTATTAATCGAAGATGGTTTGCTTATTACACGCACATTTGTATGTAATTTCTATTCCTTACGTTTTGTTTTCTATCCCAAGATCATTAAGAATGGTGAATAACATTCATACTTGTTTCCTGTATTTCTTAAAATAATGTTATGCGGTATGTTAGTTTTTATTTGTCGTTATTTACGTAAAAATAATAATAATTTCGTACTCACTCCACATCCTATATTCACATTTGTTTTTCAGTGATTTATTAAAGAATGTTCCGGTATTTAAAAGACTAATTTAGAAACATGTTACATAAATCATCCTTGTGCCAAAAGAGAATGCTCCCTGGACCAAATTATCGTATTTTGCAGTAGTCGTCAGTACTCGCAGAAATGGGTAATCTATACTAATAATAAATCTGTAGAAAAAAATTTTCTGGTAATTTTCGATTTTCCAAAAATAATTGGTCCTAACATATATAATTAACCACCCTGAAACCGAAAATCATTTTTTTTTAATTTTTGTTTGTATGTCGGTCTGTCTGTCTGTCTGTATGTATGTTTGTTACCTTTTCACGCGATAATGGCTGAACGGATTTCGATGAAAATTGGAATATAAATTAAGTTCGTTGTAACTTAGATTTTAGGCTATATGGCATTCAAAATACATTATTTAAAAGGGGAGTTATAAGGAGGCCTGAATTAAATAAATCGAAATATCTCGCTTATTATTGATTTTTGTGAAAAATGTTACATAACAAAAGTTTCTTTAAACATAATTTGCGATAAGTTTTATTCCTTGAAAAATTTTGATAGGACTGATATTTAATGAGATAAATTAGTTTTAAAATTAAAATAAGTGCCATCTAAGGCCGTGTAATGAATTAAAAAACAAATGACTTCGTCTGTAAGGGGCCTTGGACAGCAACAATCGAAAGCTATGAAAGATAGCCTACAGATAATGTATCTGTGTTTGTATGAAGTAATATCGGAAGCTAAATTAACCGATTTGTATAATTAATTATTATTTCATCATTGGAAAGTGTAGTTTCTCTGGATGGACATAATGCTATAATGTTATCACAGTAACTTCTGAGTGAATCGAGGACAGGTAAGATTAAAATAGCTTCTTATGCACAGAAAACTTGATAGGCTATTCTGTACATTCGTTTCCTGTATTTCCTAAACTAATTTTTATGACCAAATGAGTGGTCTCTGGATCAAAATGATCGCATTTTAATTTTTTAATTCAATTTAAATTAAGTAACATAATAAACGATTTATAATTCTATCAAACACGAATGTTCCCGGGATCAAATGTCCTATTGTAATTATGTAATTACTTTATATTTATTTGTAACGGGTGCAGCGGAGCGCACGGGTACGGCTAGTAATACAATATAATTATGTTTTACGTAGCAAGATCGATAGGATATTTTATGAGGTTGTCACGACTGAGATATCTATTGTCAATTGCTTTTATTTGTCAGAAGGCCTTGACTGACGGGTATATAAGGACTGGCGCTCTTAGTGGTGGCGGTCGGGGTTTGGGATGGACTAAAAGCAACAGGTTATACTAAATATGTTTAGGATTAGTGTAAAACTGGCCTATGTCTGCTATAGTGGTCGGGACATAAGTAACATTCACTCGAAATGGCGTGCCTGTGTTTAACAATTACCGTTATTAATTTCAGAGAAGTATTTGTTTAGATATTTCAAACAAATAAGTTTCATACAATTTTGTTCGGAGCAAATGTCTCCACATTTAAAATACGGTGCAAAACTAAAAGTCTTTCAATAATTTAGCATCATAATCCACTGACTTCTTAAATTGAATGAGCATATTGAGAATTAAACCAATGGATTTCGAAATCACGCTATGAAATGTTAACTATAAAACAACCTTTATCTCGAAAAAAGCAGAAACGAGCAAATTGTAATACTCTTACTCACAATTTTTTTTTCAACTTCTCAAAGAATAATGTCCTGAAATGAATGACATTACTTACGGTGCACCCCGTATAGTCTGCTGATTGTGTTACACAGTCTCAAGGAGTTCACCTTGTTTTGTCTTTTATATTAAGTCCCCTTTATATAAAGTAAACTAAGTAAGTTACACACAGTGCGGAAATCGGAAGGCAGGACCGGTGTTTAGCGTATTGCCATGTACCAGAAGTGAACATGAATCCAAGCAGAGATTGTTCCTATCACGCTACACAGAAGGTCAACGCTAGGCACCGTATTCTGTCCCAGGTGGTACGGAGATAAGTTAGTTGTTCATAGACTAAATTGACGTGACGTCATTATTTGGCGCGTGGCACAGGTACTATCAGAGAACACTTGCATCTTATTTGTGCTGCAGTTGACGATTTATTCCTTATCCAGAACTAGGCCTCGGAGATAGTTGGAAATGAATTCTATTGATAAAGATTGATACTACGTTGACCTTTCCTACAATTTAAATTATTTATTCGTTTAATTTATTTATCTATCTATCTATCTATCTATCTATCTATCTATCTATCTATCTATCTATCTATCTATCTATCTATCTATCTATCTATCTATCTATCTACCTATCTATCTATCTATCTATCTATCTATCTATCTATCTATCTATCTATCTATCTATCTATCTATCTGTCTATCTGTCTGTCTGTCTGTCTGTCTGTCTGTCTGTCTGTCTGTCTGTCTGTCTATCTATCTATTTATCTATCTATCTGTCTGTCTGTCTGTCTGTCTTTCTCTGTCTATCTATATATCTATCTGTCTGTCTCTCTCTCTGTCTATCTATATATATATCTTCTATCTATCTATCTATCTATCTATCTATCTATCTATCTATCTATCTATCTATCTATCTATCTATCTATCTATCTATCTATCTATCTATCTATCTATCTATCTATCTGTCTGTCTATCTGTCTGTCTGTCTGTCTGTCTGTCTGTCTGTCTGTCTGTCTGTCTGTCTGTCTATCTATCTATTTATCTATCTGTCTGTCTGTCTGTCTGTCTGTCTGTCTGTCTATCTATCTATTTATCTATCTATCTGTCTGTCTGTCTGTCTTTCTCTGTCTATCTATATATCTATCTGTCTGTCTCTCTCTCTGTCTATCTATATATATATCTTCTATCTATCTATCTATCTATCTATCTATCTATCTATCTATCTATCTATCTATCTATCTATCTATCTATCTATCTATCTATCTATCTATCTATCTATCTATCTATCTATCTATCTATCTATCTATCTATCTATCTATCTATCTATCTATCTATCTATCTATCTATCTATCTATCTATCTATCTATCTATCTATCTATCTATCTATCTATCTATCTATCTATCTATCTATCTATCTATCTATCTATCTATCTATCTATCTATCTATCTATCTATCTATCTATCTATCTATCTATCTATCTATCTATCTGTCTGTCTGTCTATCTGTCTGTCTGTCTGTCTGTCTGTCTCTCTCTGTCTATCTATATATCTATCTATCTGTCTGTCTGTCTATCTGTCTCTCTCTCTGTCTATATATATATATATATATATATATATATATATATCTGTCTGTCTGTCTATCTGTCTGTCTATCTATCTATCTATCTATCTATCTATCTATCTATCTATCTATCTATCTATCTATCTATCTGTCTGTCTGTCTGTCTGTCTGTCTGTCTGTCTGTCTGTCTATCTATATATCTATCTATCTATCTCTCTATCTATCTATCTATCTATCTATCTATCTATCTATCTATCTATCTATCTATCTGTCTGTCTGTCTGTCTGTCTGTCTGTCTGTCTGTCTGTCTGTCTGTCTGTCTGTCTGTCTGTCTCTCTCTCTCTATCTATCTATCTATCTATCTATCTATCTATCTATCTATCTATCTATCTATCTATCTATCTATCTGTCTGTCTGTCTGTCTGTCTGTCTGTCTGTCTGTCTTTGTCTATCTATATATCTATCTATCTATCTGTCTGTCTGTCTGTCTCTCTCTGTCTATCTATCTATCTATCTGTCTGTCTGTCTGTCTCTCTCTGTCTATCTATCTATCTATCTATCTATCTATCTATCTATCTATCTATCTATTTTATTTTATTTTTACTGATACTGGTAGAACTAAGGGATAAGGCCTTCTCTTCCACTCAACTAGTATAAAAATACGTAGCGAATATAAATAACATCAATACAGAAAACAATGGAATAATTATAGTAGCAAAATGTAGATGTTTTTAGCTACAAATAATTCTAGGAGTTTAAACAATATTATAATTATTTGGTGTTAAATTAGACAATTTGGATCGAAGGAATGATTAACATAATGAAGAAAAATTGATATATTAATAATTGATTAAATGGCTATATTACTCGTGTTAATTATGTAAGCATGTGCGGCTTACAGCTGTTTCGGTGCTATTTCACACCATCCTCAGAGCCTTCTGTGTCTCGGCGTCATCTCAACTTCGCTGCCTGTTGTGTGGGTGCGTTTGTGAGATGAGTGAGATGAAAATTCTTTTATTCGGCTGGAAATTCACTTAATGACCAGTTTTTAACGTCAAATTAAGCAGGAGTTTTGATTCCCCGTCAAGAGATGCGCAGATGTTTATTTTTTATTCCTTATTGTTGGCAGTTGTTTTCGACATTTTGTTTTAGTCACTGAAAATGCAGTACGCATTAAATCAAATGCTCTTCCTTGTGAAGCAATACTGGATTACGAATTCAATTACAGCTACTCAAAGGGCATACCAGAGAGAATTTGGTGTTCGTTATCCCCCCAAAGAAACACAATATTGGGACTGGCAAACAAATTGGAAACAACTGGATCTGTGGTGAGTGAAAAAGGCAAACATGAAAATCTGCAAGGCTATTTCACTTCACTCTGTATAGATGTGTTGCGTATTTTTATTATTACACTTATTTATCTGTTTTGTTTATTTTTTTTTTTTTTGTTATCTGTAATTTCCACCGATGGAAACCCATTAGTAATTAATAAATATGGATTCATTCATTCCTTCGTTCCTTCCTCCGTTCATTCTTTCATTCATTCATTCATTCATATTTATTGTTTTTTTCTTTGGAAACATATAAAATACGTTTTGTAAATGTTTTGTAAATAATGATCTAAACCTACTCCAAATGGGTTAGAAACGAAAATATTTTAGCATTGAAATATTCATTTCATATTTCCATATTTTGTCAAAGAAAATTTAGTATTTTGGCAACACCTACACTACACTTACAAGAACACTTAACATACACTCACCCTAGTACACGACGTAGCTCTGCACAGATACACATCATGCATATCGTGGCCCGCCGAAATGGTGTGCAATTTGAAAATGGGTCACAGTCCTGCCATCTATCCGCTGTATGCGGAACCCGAATCACGCAAGTGAAATGGGTAGGTGTTAGTCACACACACACACACACACACACACACACACACATTTTCTTCATATTCTGCCGATGTGTAATCACGGCTCAACCTTGCTTGACACTTTGTGCATTAAATTTTGTATTCATTCACTCATTAATTCATAGCCCTCTGTCCAAGGGCAGATCTTTCACTGCAAACTTACCATTCTCCAATCATTCTTATTTTTTACCTTTCTCTTTATCTCCGCATATGACCCATATATCTTAATGTCGTGTATCATTTGATATCTTCTTCTGCCCCGAACTTTTCTCACGTTCACCATTCCTTTCAGTGCATCCTTTAGTAGGCAGTTTTTTCAGCCAGTGACTCAGCCAATTTCTTTCTTTCTTTCTTTCTGATCAGTTTTAGCATCATTCTTTCTTTACCATCTTTCTAGCACAGCTTCATTTCTTACTCTGTCCATTTCACACGTTCCATTCCTCTCCATATCCACATTTAAAATGCTTCTAGTCGCTTCTCTTCATTTCGTCGTAATTCCATATTTCTGCTTCACACTCTACACACAGCACTTCACTAGTGTCTTCCTTAGTCCTTTTTCCGGAGGCCCGCACAAGATGCTTCTTTTTCTATTGAAAAACTTGTATGTCATTCCTATCCTCCTTTTGACTTACTGGCAGAAGCTCATGTTACTAATAGTACACCCCAAATAGACTATTTGAAGCTGTCCACTTGCTCTACTATCTCATTTCGAATTCGCATGTTTACTTACTTACTTACTGGCTTTTAAGGAACCCGGAGGTTGATTGCGCCCTCACATAAGCCCGCCATTGGTCCCTATCCAGAGCAAGATTAATCCATTGTCTATCATCATATCCCACCTCCCTCAAATCCATTTTAATATTATCTTCCCTCCGGCCACCCAACTAACACTCTATATGCATTTCTGGATTCCCCCAGACGTGCTACACGCCCTGCCCATCTCAAACGTCTGGATTTAATGTTCCTAATTATGTCAGGTGAAGAATACAATGCATGCAGTTCTGTGTTGTGTAACTTTCTCCATTCTACTGTAACTTCATCCCTCTTAGCCCCAAATATTTTCCTAAGCGCCTTATTCTCAAACACCCTTAATCTCTGTTCCTCTCTCAAAGTGAGAGTCCAAGTTTCACCACCATACAGAACAACCGGTAATATAACTGTTTTATAAATTCTAACCTTCAGATTTTTTGACAGCAGACTGGATAATAAAAGCTTTTCAACCGAATAATAACAGACATTTCCAATATTTATTCTGTGTTTAATTTCCTCCCGAGTGTCACTTATATTTGTTACTGTTGCTCCAAGATATTTGAATTTTTCCACCCCTTCGAAGGATAAATCTCCAATTTTTATATTTCCATTTCGTACAATATTCTGGTCACGAGACATAATCATATACTTTGTCTTTTCGGGATTTACTTCCAAACCTATCTCTTTACTTGCTTCCAGTAAAATTTCCGTCTTTTCCCTAATCGTTTGTGCAGCTGATGTAACCCGTTCAATTCCAAACCCTCTCTGTTATCCTGGACTTTCCTATTAATTCTGCTGGAATTTGATCGATACCTGGAGACATAATTTTTCAGATTTTCTATCGCAATTTCGACTTCAGAAAGTGTGGGTTCGGGTATAAATGGCTCAGCAGTTTGTATTTCAATTTCGTCCCCATCATTTGTATTTGGCCTTTGTATATTTAATAGTTGTCCAAAATAGTTTTTCCATCTGTTCAGGATTGAATGAGCGTCTGCAAGCAAGTCACTATTCTCATCCTTGATCACGTTTACCCTTGCCTGATATCAATTCTTGAATTCCTTTATGCTCATATTTTGTACTAGCCTTACCCGTGCGCTCCGCTGCACCTGTTAGAAATAAATATAAAGTAATTACATAATTAAAATAGGACGTTTGATCCAGGGAACAACTTTTACAACAGCGCAAGATAATCTGCTTGGCTCATTACCCAATTTTTTTTTGCATTGCATTTATTGCATATATATTTTATTTATTTTAACACGATTAAATTGAGCATAGTTAAAATTTGAATTATAAAATAATGGATTTCTAAGCTAACGTACTATTACTGCATACTAAATCAATACACTTTCGTTGTTCGTTAATTCTCTGAGATTAAAATGAGTGTACATAAATATTATTTTAAGAAATACAGAAAACGAATGTACAAAATAGCCTATCAAATTTTCTGTGCATAAGAAGCTATTTTAATCTTACCTGTCCTCGATTTACTCAGACGTTACTGTAATACATTATAGCATTATGTCCATCTAGAGAAACTACACTTTCCAATGGTGAAATAATAATTAATTATACAAATCTTTAGCTTCTGATATTACTTCATAGAAACACAGAAACATTCATTGTAGGCTATGTTTAATAGCTTTCGATTGTTGATGTCCAAGGCCCCTGTTTCGATTGTTGTTGTCCAAGCCCGTATAGACGAAGTCATTTGTTCGTAATTCATTGCACCGTCTTAGATGGCGTTATTTTAATTTTAAAACTCATTTATCTCATTAAATATCAGTCCTATCAAAATTTTGTAAAGAATAAAACTTATCGGAAATCATGTTTAAAGAAACTTTTGTTATGTAACATTTTTCACAAAAATCAATAATAAGCGAGATATTTCGATTTATTTAATTCAGGCCCCCTTATAACCCCCTTTTAAATAAAGTATTTTGAATGCCATATAGCCTAAAATCTAAGTTACAACGAACTTAATTTATATTCCAATTTTCATATAAATCGGTTCAGCCATTATCGCGTGAAAAGGTAACAAACGTGCAGACAGACATACAAACAAAAATTTCAAAAAATGCGATTTTCGGTTTCAGGGTGGTTAATTATATATGTTAGGACCAATTATTTTTGGAAAATCGAAAATTACCAGAAAAATTTCGGCTACAGATTTATTATTAGTATAGATGAATAAATTTAATTCTATTGTGCGTAAATCAAATGCGCAGCTGCTCCATGTCATTGTGGAGCTCTTTCTTGGTAGTGTTGCAGTCATAAGACTGGCACATGTTACACACGGAGCGGGGACAACATGGACGACATCCTGCAGCTCATGAAGGAAGCAGAGCGCTTGCGCCATCGCGGCCCTTCCGACTCGGAGATTTCCTCGCTGGAGATGGAATACCTGCGCCGCCTGGTGGAGCTCGTGCAGGCGGAGCGCGCCATGAAGCGCCGAATCCGAGACCTGGAGCGTCGCGAGCAGGCCTACGTGAACACGCTGCGCCTCGCCGATAGCCTGGGACGCAGCGTCGGGGTGCAGCAAACGGTCAGTGTTGACAAATGACTTTTAGAGAACCCAGAGGTTCATTACCCGCCATCGGTCCCTATCCCGAGAGAGATTAATCCAATCCCTACCATCATATCCCATCTCCTTCAAATCAATTTTAATAGTATCCTCCCATCTATGTCTCAGCCTCCCCAAAGGTATTTTTCCTTCAGACCTCCCAACTAACACACTATATACACCGTGTTCCGCTTATAAGTATAACAAAAGAAATAGCTATAACTTCTGAATTAATACAAGTATATAGTTGAAACCAACTGCTACAAAGAATGAAAACTGGGAATTTTTGTTACCTTATGTTCCATAAACCTCAACATGGCTTCCATTGGTGGCACGGGAAATATCCAACCGGTATTCAACCTCGACCCAAGTGTTATGAAGCATCTGTGGTGTAACATTGTTGACAGCAGCATAAATTCTTTCTTGTAAGTCTGCCAAATCACGTACTGGCGTCCTGTAGACCTGGTCCTTAACAAACCCCCACAGGTGTCCAAGTGTCGTAATTGAACACCAACGGGATTCCCCTAAATGGAATGTTTGGTGTGGGATCATGCGTGACAGAATCATTGGTCCCTATTTCTTTGCTGAAAAGACAGTCACTGCAAACACGTACCTGGATATGTTGCAACTGTATGCTGTGCCACAACTCCCAGATGGAGCAATTTTCCAGCAAGATGGGGCTCCACCACACTTTGCCAACATGGTTCGCACATTCTTAGACGAAAAATTCCCTGCAAGATGGATCGGAAGAGGATCACCGTACATCACATGGCCTGCCAGATCACCAGATCTAACACCACCTGATTTTTTCCTGTGGGGGTTTGTTAAGGACCAGGTCTACAGGACGCCAGTACGTGATTTGGCAGACTTACAAGAAAGAATTTATGCTGCTGTCAACAATGTTACACCACAGATGCTTCATAACACTTGGGTCGAGGTTGAATACCGGTTGGATATTTCCCGTGCCACCAATGGAAGCCATGTTGAGGTTTATGGAACATAAGGTAACAAAAATTCCCAGTTTTCATTCTTTGTAGCAGTTGGTTTCAACTATATACTTGTATTAAATCAGAAGTTATAGGTATTTCTTTTGTTATACTTATAAGCGGAACACGGTGTACTTACTTACTTACAAATGGCCTTTAAGGAACCCGAAGGTCCATTGCCGCCCTCACATAAGCCCGCCAGCGGTCCCTATCCTGTGCAAGATCAATCCAGTCTCTATCATCATACCCCACCTCCCTCAAATCCATTTTAATATTATCCTCCCATCTACGTCTCGGCCTCCCTAAAGGTCTTTTTACCTCCGGTCTCCCAACTAACACTCTATATGCATTTCTGGATTCGCCCATACGTGCTACATGCCCTGCCCATCTCAAACGTCTGGATTTAATGTTCCTAATTATGTCAGGTGAAGAATACAATGCGTGCAGTTCTGTGTTGTGTAACTTTCTCCATTCTCCTGTAACTTCATCCCGCTTAGCCCCAAATATTTTCCTTAGCACCTTATTCTCAAACACCCTGAACCTATGTTCCTCTCTCAGAGTGAGAGTCCAAGTTTCACAACCATACAGAACAACCGGTAATATAACTGTTTTATAAATTCTAACTTTCAGATTTTTGGACAGCAGACTGGATGATAAGAGCTTCTCAACCGAATAATAACAGGCATTTCCCATATTTATTCTGCGTTTAATTTCCTCCCGAGTGTCATTTATATTTGTTACTGTTGCTCCAAGATATTTGAACTAACACACTATATGCATTTCTAAATGTATCCATACGTGCTAGATGCCCTGTTAATTTCACACGTTTGGATATACAGGGACATCACTTTATTTTTACCAACATTTTTAACATTAACCTGGCTATACTCGGAAACACTGTTACCCCCTTCCATTACAGGAGTTTGGTGTTGCTAGTGCAATATGTAAACAAATCATTTTACTAGCTATAGGAGGAAAGAAAAGTTGTGTATCCATTTATGTTACAGGGAAATATGATATTAGGTTTTTCAGTTTGATTATTACTTTTATCAAAATACAGTAGAGTAGTAACATTTTTTTTTTCACAAACTAAACTCTTCAGGCGGTTTTATTCATTACATAATGGCTACTTTATTCAGCATATTACCGTACTTTCGGTAACTCTAATCTTCAGTTCTGCTCAGTCCACACAGATAAAGTTATTCAGTCATGCTGCACACAGTACCTGTGCGAAATAAGCAGGGGCGGGTATTTACGGAGATCGCGAAAATCACGACATAATAGATATACAATAGATCTAATCTTTACGAATTAAGTGATTCTGATTAATAATATTCGGATAAAACAATCACGACAAATCGCGAAATAGAGTTCTAATAGCGAAATATGAACACATTCGAGAATTATTATTATTGTGTCGTTTTATAGCGAATTTCATATTCTGAGTTCTTTTTTCGGACATTTTTTCATTTGAATTTGTTGCGCATTCAAGTAGGCTACATTACATGGTATTCAGGTGTTCTAATTACATTAGTGAACTCAAAGGACGGAGAATTCAACATTTCACTAATAATTTGAAAGTATTATTTGAGGGCTGCTAGTTTTTTTCCGTTTCTAATGCACGTGTGTTAAATACAGTCTCAATCCAACAAATATTGTCTATTGGCCATACCTCACCTTTACCAGAATCCAATGAATCTTTAATGTTAATTATTTGGAAAGTAATATTCATACTGAATTAATACTCCAATTTCAAAATAGTTGTATTTTCCAAAATTTCCATTAATATCCAACAAGAGTACAAATCAATCTCCAACAATCTCCGTCGACACCAATATTAAAAAACACAAATGATAAAATTAATCTCCATAAATACCTGCGCCTGGAAATAAGCTTCAATAATATAGGCTCTCCTTTCTATGGAAAACGCAACCATATTTCTGAAACACACTATACTCTGCACTGTTTACTTCACTGCTGGCAGACTTCGAATGCAACAGCGGCCGTAAGTTTGTATGGCTGACGGGAGCAAGAACATTAGTGAAAGAGGTGGGAGTCAAGTACATTCAGAAACACAGGTACAATAAAAATGGAAGTAAAAATAAAGTGATATCCCTGTACTTACTTTTTACTTTTATAGGCGTTTCCACTTTCAGCGGTTGCCTTTTATTCCCCTTTTCCATTGTTGTCGGTCATCCCAACATCCATTTTCCAACCCTCTAGCCTCCATAGCCTCAGCAACTCCTCCTCTCCATGTAAGTCGAGATCGTCCCTTTCTTCTCCACCCTGGGGGTGACCAATTCAAAATTTTTTTAGGCCATCGTTCCTCGGGCATCCTCTGAACATGTCCAAACCACTGAAGCCTTTGATATTCCAAACGGTCGATCACATCTTCTTGTATGTTCCACTTTTCCAAAATCGTGTCATTTCTGACCCTATGGAGACGGAATATGCATAGACTTACTCCATCCATTTCCACAGATCTAACACGGTCTTTTTGTCTTTCTATCAGAGTCCAGCTCTCCCCTCCATAAGTAAGATACTCTCTACAATTGCATCAAGTACCATTTTCTTTATCTCCATTCTAACATCCCTATTCCAAAGCACACCATTAAGTTGTTTTATAGCATTTCTTGCTTGTATGACACGATATTCCACATCTTTAAAGCATGTACCAGATTGGTGGAGAATCGATCCCAAATATTTAAATTGATCCACTAACCTCACTATGCCATTAGAGAATTTCAAATTCCTGCCATCCCCACCATTTACTAGATATTCTGTCTTTGTAAAATTTACCACAAGGCCTGCCGAGTTATAAAAATCAATTAGTTTTCTCATCACAAATGTAACATCATCTCGATTTGATGTTCCTAATTATGTCAGGTGAAGAATACAATGCGTGCAGTTCTGTGTTGTGTAACTTTCTCCATTCTCCTGTAACTTCATCCCTCTTAGCCCCAAATATTTTCCTAAACACCTTATTCTCAAACACCCTTAACCTATGTTCCTCTCTCAAAGTGAGAGTCCAAGTTTCACAACCATACAGAACAACCGGTAATATAACTGTTTTATAAATTCTAACTTTCAGATTTTTTGACAGCAGACTAGATGATAAAAGCTTCTCAACCGAATAATAACAGGCATTTCCCATATTTATTCCGTGTTTAATTTCCTCCCGAGTATCATTTTATATTTGTTACGGTTGCTCCAAGATATTTGAACTTCTCAACCCCTTCAAAAGATAAATTTCCAATTTTTATATTTCCATTTCGTACAATATTCTGGTCACGAGACATAATCATATACTTCGTCTTTTCAGGATTTACTTCCAAACCTATCTCTTTACTTGCTTCCAGTAAAATTCCCGTGTTTTCCCTAATCGTTTGTGGATTTTCTCCTAACATATTCACGTCATCCGCATAGACAAGCAGCTGATGTAACCCGTTCAATTCCAAACCCTCTCTGTTATCCTGGACTTTCCTACTGGCATACTCTAGAGTAAAGTTAAAGAGTAAAGGTGATAGTGCATCTCCTTGCTTTAGCCCACAGTGAATTGGAAACGCATCTGACAGAAACTGACCTATACGAACTCTGCTGTACGTTTCTCTGAGACACATTTTAATTAATCGAACTAGTTTCTTGGGAATACCAAATTCAATAAGAATATCATATAAAACTTCTCTCTTAACCGAGTCATATGCCTTCTTGAAATCTATGAATAATTGATGCACTGTACCCTTATACTCCTATTTTTTCTCCATTATCTGTCGTATACAAAATATCTGTTCAATAGTTGATCTATTTCGCCTAAAACCACACTGATGATCCCCAATAATTTCATCTACATATGGAGTTAATCTTCTCAGAAGGATATTGCTTTATCAATTGCGATGGTTATCTAGTGTATGACTGCTGTGAAGGTAATATGCCGACAGAATGAGTCCAGGGTTCAGAGCCGAAAATTGCCCAGTATTTGTTCTTAATGGGTTGAGGGAAAACCCCGGAAAAACCTCAACCGTATAACTTGTCCCAACTAGGATTTGAACTCTGGCCCACTTGTTCCACGTTCAGACATCCTAACCGTTGCTCAACAGCGGTGAACTTATAAAATTGTTATTAGTGTAATCATTAGCAATGAACTATTACATCTTATTAATTTTAATTAAATGAAAACAAATGTAACATATATGGCGGATATTTGACTGTTCATCATTCACCCATATGAAGCCAGTGGCGCCACCTGCGATGAGATGATGATGGGATTTGTTGGGATACCACAGGGAACCGGAGCCCCCGAAGAAAACCCCTGTGTTACCTGGACCACGGACTTGCTCAACACAAGTTGTAAATTGGAGGTACACCGGGGATGGAACCCGGGTCTAAAGAATTATAAGTCCAGTGCTCTAGTCACTAGAATACCATGACTGCTATTTAAGAAATATACAATTACTGCATGTTACCATTTTAACCTCCTGAGTCCTGAGAGTATAGTACACTATACCACACTTCAGACATGATTTTGATATAAGATGTATATACACAGACCCCAAATATAGTATAATATAGCCTACTGCATTTGTGTCCTAACTGTAACCTGAAGAATTTTTTCAGCATTTTACCTCATGTCGATGACTTTTTTTTAAGTGTAGAATTATATTGAACTTTAAAAATGAAACAATAAATGCCTCGGGACTCGGGGACGATAAATCAACAGTACCGGCATTAAAATGCTCACCTTTAATTCAAATGTGTAGAATATTTAATTCCCAATGTCTTAAAAATAACTTGGAGAAATCAACTGGCCGTCAAGATCCCCTGATCTGATAGCACCCGACTACTTCCTATGGGGATATTTGAAAAGTAAAGTGTATAACATCACGGAGCTAAAAGAAAGCATAACAAATGGAAGTAGAGCCAATGATCGTGGTTTATTGCGGAGAGTTATGCAGAACTTCCGAAGTAGGTTATGAGAATGTGTTGTTTGTCATGGAGGTTATTTAAAGAATGTTATTGTTATTTTAATTGGTTATTTTGCGACTCTATGGTTATATAGCTTCTGGATGATGTGAAAGTGATAATGCCAGCAAAATTGAGTCCAGGGTCCAGCGCCGAAAGTTACCCAGTATTTGCTCGTAATGGGCTGAGGGAAAATCCCGTATAAACCTCAACCAGATAAATTGCCTCAACCAAGATTTGAACCCGTGCCCGCTTGTTTCGCGTTCAGATGTGCTAACCGTTACTCAGTAGCGGTGGACTTTAAAGAATATAACTTAAAAAATATATACTAACTGATAAATTGCGTTGTTCTGCTATCTTTTACAGAATAAGTGGTTTCTTTCAGTTCGACTCAATGCCATATGGCTATGAAAACCGTCACATTCCGTTGCCTCTTGCTTATATTACCTATCTTTCCCAGAGACTCTATTGATTGTCTTAGTGTAAGTCTGGAAGATGTACTAAATTTCAATCAACATAAATATCACATAGATAAATCATATCTTAAAAATCATACTCTTATGAAGATCACACTTCAATAATATGCCACAAAAGCCCAATCTATGCAGAAAAGTTTGAAAACAGACGGGCAATCAGTTTCTCCATAATATTAAACGTGGTGCGCTGGCTGTTTATTTTGCAATGTTTCATGTAGTCCTATTATTCAATTAATTATTCTTCAAGGACCTGATTGTGCTGATGTCATGGTACTTTAGTGTGAATATCAGGAATTAAATTTTCTTTGTGAACAGAATCAGGAGCCGGAATCGATGCCCGAGTTGTCGGAGCGATGCATTGTCGTGTCCTGGGACGGTTGCAGCTGTAAGCCAGTGAGTGTTTGTCGACTTCAACAAAGGTCGAATCCACAAGTGCCTTAAATGGCAACGTTTCTACCGTTTGCCCTTAAATCCTCACTTCTTTTATTGAAGTATACAAGAAATGAAGTAGGCCTATCAAAGCAAAGTTGATCGAAAAGACATTTTGAACACATACATAATTTCTTTAATATTTTATTATTAGATATCGAAACAAATAATATACAGGGTGATTCAGACCACCCGTAACACTAATTTATTTCGGAAACTAGTGCATTAAAATTTTCGAGACAAAAATATTTATTACTAAAGCACATGTGAACTTCCACTTGAGCTTGATTTCATCAATCAGCCTTAACAGGAAGTAGGGTCAGTGGCGTATTACTTCAAAATTTCAAATGGGAGTCGTAGTCAAATATGGTACCATTTGATAGAGCTCTTTAAAACAAACAACTTTCATAGGAAACGTTTTTATTAATTCCTACTCTTTCAATAAGAAAACGTACGAAAAGACAATGGGTGATTAAATGTACATTAAATGTACTTATCTAGTTTACATTTTCTTCTCGTAACATTTCTCAGTATTAATGACATTATCTTTTCGTACGTTTTCTCATTGAAAGAGTAGGAATTGATGAAAATGTTTCCTTTGAAAGTTGTTTTTTTTTTAAAGAGCTCTATCAAATGATACCCTACTTGACTCCTACTCCCATTTGAAATTTCAAAGTAATACCCCACTGACCCTACTTCCTGTTAAGGCTTATTCATGAAATCAAGCTCAAGTGAAAGTTCACATGTGCTTTAGTTGTAAATATTCTTGTCTCGAAAATTTTAATGCACTAGTTTCCGAAATAAATTACTGTTACGGGTGATCTGAATCACCCTGTATATATTGTACCTAATTGGATTCGATATGAGCATCAGCCGTATATGTGAATGTACAGAATGTTTCGCAACATTTGAGACTCACTTCACTGGCGGACAGAAGATACTTACAAAAACAATACAAAAGTTCATATAGGCTAAACATTTCTCCCGTTTGATCTTGGTTCCTAGTTATAGTCTTGGCTTGACTCGAGACAGGTCCGTACATTTAGGTCCCTATGTATAGATAACAGCAAGTTATCCTCAAAGTCAAGACCAGTCTCAAGTTTCGTATGCGTAGGCGCATACTCTGTCTTGTCTTTGTCTTAAGACAATCCTTAGATTGTGCAGAGACTATTTGCTTCGAAGGCGAATATTTTTATACTTTCATGCCGTCATTGCCGATCATGTGATCAGTGTTCGCAAATTATCATTGTGTGAGATCGTGCTTTGTTTCGTGTTATTAAAAATAGCCAACTTGTAAAAAACACTGGAATAAATTTTCATATCTTACCTAATCATGATAAGATCTAAGTTATACTCACTTGACACGCCAGCGATTGCTGGCTTGTCATGCTGGCGGCCCGGGTTCGAGTCCCGGTCAGGTCTGCGATTTTTCATTGTGGCTGACAAGGTCGCAGTTGGAGATTTTCTCGGGGTCCTCCAATTTTCCTGCACACTAAGCATCTACATAATTCCGTCACCATTTCTCCATTTCGTCATCATTCCATAGAATTCACCGATGCCCGGCTGGCGACGCACGGAGTGGGCTGGCCTAGGGACGAAGGGGGTTGCCTGCTCGAAACCTGGGTTCGCAGCGAACCTTAGTGTAGTCAGTCGGTGCGAGTTCGGGAATGCGTCTAGCTTGAGAGTTAGCGCAATACATCATAATAGGTCGCAGTGTCGGGTCATAGTACCCTTTCCCTTAAATTCCATTCCATTTCATACACTCACTTGAAAGTCTCGTAGTGCATAAAATCTTATGGCAGTCAAGAGTTGCAGAATTCTTGGGATAGGAAGACAATGAATGACCTGTTCTTGTTTCAGTCGATACTGGAATAAAAATATAAATTAGAACGGTGTCCTTTGTGAATCTGTAGAATTTGCAAAACTGCTTATCATTGTGAAATTCTAGTGGGTTTCGTTGTTTCTAAAATATCTTCTTGGGAACTGTTCATGTCCAATGTCATCTTACTTCCCAGCAAGTTCAAAACACTCAGTCGTCAACTAAAATAGCTGTCTCCTACTGAAGACACTCAAAAGTGTTTTGGATCTGCCCGTGTGGATATGGTTACGTCAACTGATGGCAAACTGGATAAAGCCATCAATGGAAATTCCGATTATGGACTTAACTGTTCAGTAAAAACAAAAAAAAAACTAATTTGTGTTGAGACTGTTGAAGACTGAGAATTTGGCTTCACTTTGCCTCAAATTTCATTAGTTAAATTTGCACCTGTTCTTGTGACGTAGACAAAAAATCCATTTCCTATGTGCAAAAACATTTTGACAGATAAACGCATGAACTTGACTCCTGAAAATTTGGAAAGATTGTTAGTAATAGATTGTACCATTCGAAATAAAATGTAAGTTTCAATTTTGATTTGTAGATATGGTTGGGTTTTTTCTTCTTTATGCGTAATTGGTCATTTGATAGTGCATGAATGCATGCATATTTTAACATTTGATAATGCATGCATATTTTAACATTTGATAGTGCATGAATGCATGCATATTTTAACATTTGATAATGCATGCATATTTTAACATTTGATAGTGCATGAATACATGCATATTTTAACATTTGATAATGCATGCATATTTTAACATTTGATAGTGCATGAATGCATGCATATTTTAACATTTGATAGTGCATGAATGCATGCATATTTTAACATTTGATAGTGCATGAATGCATGCATATTTTAACATTTGATAGTGCATGAATGCATGCATATTTTAACGTTTGATAGTGCATGAATGCATGCATATTTTAACATTTGATAGTGCATGAATGCATGCATATTTTAACATTTGATAGTGCATGAATGCATGCATATTTTAACATTTGATAATGCATGCATATTTTAACATTTCATAGTGCATGAATGCATGCATATTTTAACATTTGATAGTGCATGAATGCATGCATATTTTAACATTTGATAGTGCATGAATGCATGCATATTTTAACATTTGATAGTGCATGAATGCATGCATATTTTAACATTTGATAGTGCATGAATGCATGCATATTTTAACATTTGATAGTGCATGAATGCATGCATATTTTAACATTTGATAGTGCATGAATGCATGCATATTTTAACATTTGATAGTGCATGAATGCATGCATATTTTATCATTTGATAGTGCATGAATGCATGCATATTTTAACGTTTGATAGTGCATGAAAATCCTGTCTCTAATTTTACACATTTCCACTCAACAAAGGAACAGGAGAGACCTATGTCAGCCCCGGAGCCCATTCAACCAGAAGAAGTAAAGAAACCAACTACAGATAGACCGACGTCCAGGCCATGCAGCAAACTTTGCTGGGGCGTGTGTGAGTGCAACAATGAGAATCCTCCATCGGATCCGGTGAGTGCTTCACAACACGAGAGACCTATGTCAGCCCCGGAGCCCATTCAACCAGGAGAAGTAAAGAAACCGACTATAGATAGGCCGACGTCCAGGCCATGCAGCAAACCTTGCTGGGGCGTGTGTGAGTGCAACAATGGGATCCCTCCATCGGATCCGGTGAGTGCTTCACAACACGAGAGACCTATGACAGCCCCGGAGCCCATTCAACCAGGAGAAGTAAAGAAACCAATTATAGATAGGCCATGCAGCAGACCTTGCTTGGGTGTGTGTGAGTGCAACAATGAGAATCCTCCTTCGGATCCGGTGAGTGCTTCACAACTTGAGAGACCTATGTCAGCCCCGGAGCCCATTCAACCAGAAGAAGTAAAGAAACCGACTACAGATTGGCCGAAGTCCAGGCCATGCAGCAAACCTTGTTTGGGCGTGTGTGAGTGCAACAATGAGAAACTTCCATCGGGTCCGGTGAGTGCTTTACAACCTCTATCTACGCTTATGATTTTATATAAGGTAAACCGTAAGTAATGTTATTAATTTCAGGAGCTTATTCTTTGAGATATTTCAAACAAAAAAGTTTAATACAATTTTGCTCGTTTTTTTTTTTCATATTTCATATAAAACATATATACAGGGTGTAACAGAATAACTATTTATAATTTTCTGATGTGATAGAGGGCGTGAAGATAAACATTTTATCTTAATAAAGCAGTGTCCGGAAATGCTTCGTATAAAAAACAGATCTCATCACTCACATTATAGCTGCAATTTGCTAGGAGCATTTTATACACAACAGTGACATGAATTCTAAAACTGTAGAGAATCTCCGCATCAATGGAAGTTTTCTGTAAATATTGGGTTGGATTTGTTGATGACTATCTAGCGAGGCCATGTCTCATGACTGCGCGATTGAATGAACATGTTTATGGTATTCTTCTTAAAATGCATCCGGAGCTACTTGAAGATGTTCCGATTAATATTCGGAGAAACATGATCTTCCAACACGACGGTGCACCCGCACATTTCGGCTTAAATTGTCGAAATTATTTAAATGTGCATTTTCCGAATCGTTGGATACGGAAAACAAGTCCAGTTGCTTGGCCGCCACGTTCCTCAGATATGACTCGAATTGATTTTTGTGTTTGGGGTCATATTAGATAAATTGGGTTTATTAAACACTCATCGACACAGCAGAAGAGTTAGTTGCTAGAATTATTATTGCTTTTGACAATCTTCGTAACCGACCACAGATATTTCGAAGAATTCCTCGTTCAATCATACGGGGTTATACTTTGTGTGTCAACAATGGCGGTCGCAATTTTGAACAGTTCCCATAGTTTGTCAATATAATTTTCTTAATATCTGGTATTAAATTTTAAAAAGTTACTTTGTAACCACAGAAAAGTAAATAAAGTAATTTACCAAGTTGAAATTCTTTCATTTTTTCCCTCATACCATTATCACTTGAAAACGAAGCATTTCCTACGCTACTTTATTAAGAAAAAAGTGTTTATTTCCATGTCCTCTATCACATCATAAGATTAGGAATAGTTATTCTGTTACATCCTGTGTATATAGACTATACATACACACAAACACACATATATGTAATATTTCTTGTTCAGTCTTATTGAAAATAATGTATTTTGCGTTGTAAATATTATTGAAAATGGTTCATGAATAAAAGTATCAAAATTAATAATCAATGAAAATCGTAATTAATTCATTATAGCTTAACGGTTCTTTGTTATATAGAATATCTCGTTCTAAAAATTGTTCAAACAATCCACGCTTTTTCCAGAAATCACTATAGGACCATGAATAATGACACTGGGGAAAAAATGTTAGAAGCAGAGGTCTGCATCACACGTTTTCGCTCGAGCGCCAAGTAGTTCGTAGCATAATCCGATAGGTAGCGCACATGCATAATGGGTAAAATTGTCGCGAGCGATAAATCCTCGAACGGTACAAGCCGAGCGTTAGACATTCGTTCTTGTTACAGTGATGAACAGTGTAGTAACTTCATAGATGTTTATCATTTCAAAACTTTGCAGTGTTTAACTAACCTCTCCATAGTACAACTACAAAACTTGCTTTAAAATGTAGCCTAATATAAATGTTGTACGTCAATGTCTTTTTTTTTCCCCCCCACACAGGAGTGATTTTGTTTTTGACACATATGATAGATGTTATTGGATGTAAATGTAATTATTGTAAACGGAGAACACAATCACGATAATGCAAGAACTGTATCAAGTTTTCTAGTAATAATAATAATAATAATAATAATAATAATAATAATAATAATAATAATCTCTAATAATTAGTGTATCAATCTTTGAGTCTGTAACAGTTGTGCAGCATGATTATTCGTTTTATTATATTTTCTGTGACGTTATCTCTGTACTAATATTGTTATTAATCTAAATATTTTGTAAAACGTTTCTACATTGTCGCAGTATATAGGCGGAACACTATGTATGGACCCATCATATTATATATGTGGTAAATCAAATATTGAATAATTATTAATTAGAAATAATAACTGTATATCGAAGTTTTTCATACTATTTTATTTATAACTTCATGTTACTGTTTTGGTACGTTTCATTAAACGTTTGTCATAAACGCAGAAAATAAAGCCTTATTTTTACCATGTGAGCAAAACATATGTGTATCTTATCTGTCGTCCACACCTGTGGAGTAACGTTCAGCGCGTCTGGCTGCGAAACCAGGTGGCCCGGGTTCGAATCCTGGTCGGGGCAAGTTACCTGGTTGAGGTTTTTTCCGGTGTTTTCCCTCAACCCAATACGAGAAAATGCTGGGTAACTTTCGGTGCTGGACCCCGGACTCATTTCACCAGCATTATCACCTTCATATCATTCAGACGCTAAATAACCCTAGATGTTGATACAGCGTCGTAAAATAATCCAATAAAAAAATCTTATCTGTCGCCTTCCATACAAGGTAAGATATGTCGGTGAGATGACCTAGTACTGTGATTCTATTTATTACGAGCGTATCACGACCGATCTTATCTCACTCGAGCGTGCGATATTCCACCGAGTCCAAGCGAGCGATTTAACTCCAATGCAGCACTCTGGTTAGAAGGTTCAAAGAGAACGACAGCTCTTTGGTTGTAGTTCTAAAGGCTCCAAAAGGTTGATAATCCGCACACTCTATCAGTACCTAATTTGCAACTACTCTGGGCGTTATCATAACGGACAACATTTCTTTTGGTGAATGATCTACGTGTACATAGTCTTTGGTGTTTCAAAATCCTACAGAATGGGAGCTTGCTGAGTGTCACAAATCACGTGCCAAAGATTTATCCTACCTATTACTAATAGTTGCTTTTCAACATGGAATAATTTTTAAATATACCTATTGTTATTTTTTACTTTCAATTCTCAGGCAAAACCTGAAGCAGAGGAAAAACTAGACAACATTAAAGAGCAAACTTCTCCTCAAATTGTCACTTCAGTGCCCGAAGATTCTGAAGGAATAGTTTCAGAACACATTCCAAGTCTGGCCTCGAAAGCCAGAGATGTCGAACCTGATGTGGCTGTATCATTAAGACCAAAGGAATTGATCTCCAAGCCGTTGGTCGAAAATATGGGAACAGAACCTTCTCCACTTGTGTCTTCAATGCCCGAAAAATCCGGAAATGTAGTAGCACAGCATGCTCCATCTACAGCGCCAATATGTGAAGAAACGCATAAAATTGCAACCCCACAGCTCTCTCAAGAAAGTGTAGAAGATATTTGGGCATCATGTAGAAATTGTGCCTGTTTTATAGAACCTGACGAGGACTTGGATGAATCGCCACTTGTGCATGTTTGTAATCAATGGAAACGGAAAGAAGCACTTTCTCAAACACCTCCATCTCAAGAACTGGAATCTAAAGTTATAGATGAAGACTCTTCCTCGCCTCCGCCAAAAGTAAATGAACTACCTAAAGACATGGAGGAAACAATTTCACAAACACCTGAAACTACGGAGTGCAAATCAGAAATAACACATGAGGATATAGGAGACCTGTGGACAACTTTTATCAACGATCCCTGTTATATAGAACTCGAGGAAGATTTGAATGAATCGCCACTTGTATATGGTTGTAAACAATGGAGACCGAAAGTAGTTGTTTCTGAAACATCTCCAACAAAAGCACCAGAATCTATAGTTATGGATGAAGATTCTTCCTCACCTCCTCCAAAAGTAATTGGACTATCCAAAGATATGGAGTGCAAACCAGAAATAATACATGAGGATATAGAAGACTTGTGGACAAATTTTATCAATGATCCCTGTTATATAGAACTCGAGGAAGATTTGAATGAATCGCCACTTGTATATGGTTGTAAACAATGGAGTCCGAAAGTAGTTTCTGAAACATCTCCAACCCAAGCACTAGAATCTCTAGGTATGGATGAAGATTCTTCCTCACTTCCTCCAAAAGTAATTGAACTATCTAAAGATCTGGAATACAAACCAGAAATAACACATGAGGATATAGAAGACTTGTGGACAAATTTTATCAACGATCCCTGCAATATAGAACTCGAAGAAGATTTAAATGAATCTCCGCTTACATATAATTGCACTACATTTAAAACTGAGAGAGAAATTTCTAATCAATCTCCAATTGCAGTCCAAAAATCTGAGGAAATTAGGCGTTTAACTACAGAACCTACAACAGTTGTCCCTTTAACATCCAAAGACTCTGAGAAAATAGCCTCAGAGCACACCCAGACTCCGGTTTTTGAAGATACAGAAAATCATCCAGAATCATCAGCGATAGTGCAATCAAAAAAGGGAGAAATGATCTCTAAATCATCGCATGACAATATAGAAAATTTGTGGACGACATTTATTAACAACCCTTGTTATTATGAACTTGAGGAAGATTTGAATGAATCTCCACTTACGTACGGTTACGAGAAACAGAAACCAAAAGTAGAAGTGGCTTCTGATAAACCTCCCATCGAAGATTCTGGGGGCACAATTTCGGAAACTCCTGCAGCTGTGACTCCAGTTCCGAAGGATGAAATATCACATTTGGGAGAAATTCCACCAGAGGACATCTGGCCGAACTTCATCAACGTACCATGCAACATAGAACTGGACGAAGACTTAGAAACATCACCTTTGACATATGGGGGCGTTCGCCCTACATCAGCGACAGTGATGAGCAAGTCTATGGAGACACTAGTGAACGACATGTTGGACACAACTTTAATCTCCAAATCTACTCTGCAGACATCCATTGCCATAAGACTCATCGAGGGAGGCAAGAACCAAGACAATGTGTCATCTGATCCGACTCAGTCTGAAGCACAAGAGCAGCCCTCCCACAAGCTGAACGTCAAGATCACAGCTCAAGTGCGGCAGCGAGAGGAAGGTGAGTCAGCTGTCTGATTTCTGACACTTATATTTAAGGTTGTTAAAAAGTCAATGGCAAGTTGTTAAAAATTGGGACAACATGAAAATAAACACGCATTCCACTTATAGAATAACAAGCTTTAATTGAGGCTACCGTGATATTATACAGATCTGACGTCACACACACTTTGCTGAACCACAGGGCTTCTGTTACTACACGTACTGACCACTGGTGAGGTGTTTTGCTTCTCGGCGACTGGTCCGCAGTCGTACGTTAACCCCGCTACTTAAAATGTGTATAAAATCCTACCTTATAGAACAGGCCTGCACAAGGTTTGCGCTCTCCGAGCCGGCTCACAGCTCATGAGCGGAATGCAGATATTAGCTGCGCTCTGTATAAGGGTGGACTGGAAGAAGGGGTGATCTCGTACAAAATATACACAAAATGAAATACAGTACTAGTAAGAGTGTTTATGAAATGAATTCCCGTTCAGTGTTTGCAAAACTATCTTGGACTATTATTAATTAATAACGAAATATTTATTTTACAAAATAATAGAAATTCTATAACTGCTTATATGTACAATATCATTTTGTTATATTTTTATTTATCAGTACATCAAAACGAGGTTTTATGCTGTTGGCAGCTGAAAGGAACAGTAGCCTACTGATCGTAATGAAATATGTTACAGATGTTCGATGTCTGCCTTTATTAAAGTTCATTATAGAAAACAGTTGCTCACAAATATAAATGTTGAGCCAAACATAGCAATGAATAATTTCGAGGGAAAAATTGTTCCGGAGCCGGGTATCGAACCCGGGACCTTTGGTTTAACGTACCAACGCTCTACCACTGAGCTACTCGGGAACTCTAACCGACACCGATCCAATTTTTCCCTCTACATCCACAGACCTCAAAGTGGGCTAACAACCGTCAAGCAAATCAAGCAAATCTTGATTTTCATAATACACATCACTGTTCGTTAACAGAAAACCACAATTTAAGTCACACGGAGTTAGTGTGCACTCGAAGTTGGTTGCTTGACGGTTGTCAGCCCACTTTGAGGTCTGTGGATGTAGAGGGAAAAATTGGATCGGTGTCGGTTAGAGTTCCCGAGTAGCTCAGTGGTAGAGCGTTGGTACGTTAAACCAAAGGTCCCGGGTTCGATACCCGGCTCCGGAACAATTTTTCCCTCGAAATTATTCAAATCAACTTTACAGGGAGTTATACCTGAAATCTTGATTTGCAAACATAGCAATCATTTTCAGTCAGCCTGTGTAGTCGTGGATTATTATTGCTAATGTTTATTCTTGTAAAACTCAACCAGGTTAGTAGTATTATTCAAACGATCTTCAGCCCTTAGGTCACATTGAAGATCAATAAGTTCGAGCTGTAAATCGTTAAATGTTATGTTCCGTCTTTTAGATTCCTCCATACTGTACTGTAGCAGTAGGTAAGCAAATTGAAACAGTTACTTAGAATAGGCCTACACACTGCACTCCACTAGATAACTGAGTGGTCGTTTCCCTCTCCTCTACCTATAGCAAGTCTATGTCATTCTGACGTATCTTCCTCTCCGTTTCGGCGAGCGGTAAACACACTTCTCCCGCTCCGAAGGAGCGCGCGCGCTCTTTGAGCGCTGTTTCTGCAGATACGTTATAGAAGATGCTGGAAATGTCGTCCTGCCTCGGCTAAACAGGCGTTGTATAGGAAAAAAAGACATTCTGATTTACACGATTAAATTCGGCCACTGTAATGTCTCTGATATCATTTGTTCTACGATATTTAACCCCTCAATTTAAGAACAATAAAGAGTAGGAAAAGTGTGTTCTACTCGTAAAAATATTTAACCGATTATTCGTCTTACGCTAACAGCACACCAAACTCCAAATTTCATATCATGAAGAGGGATTTCAGAACACCAGTAACAAGTGTCTTGATTATTTACACGACCAGTCAGGTGGAATCACGAGCTGTGAGTCGATTAAACCTTCAGTCACTGATGAAATAAACACTCACAATAACGCACTCGTGGTACCGGATCGCCTAGTTGCAAAAAATGGACCTGTTACACTTGTAAGGCTTCAGCTTTAACAATTTTGTTACTTTTTTCTGCTTTGTGCCGAGACACTGAAGCCCCCACTAGTGGTACTAATTTCGGGAGCGATTTTGTTGCTTGGAGGCTTTAAGTAACCAAACACAGGACTCTAGTTATTAGGAAACGTTGCCTATTAAAGAATATTGACCTTACTTTTACACTATTTTGGTATCGGGTGAGAAAGGGATATATTGCATAAAATTAAAGGCTGGTTCACAATAAACCGCTAACGGAAACGACAACGAGAACGAGAACGAGAATGGAAATATTGTTAAAATAAATGTATTTAAATGTGAGCATTCAGAATTAACTGTTGTGAATATTCACATTTAAATACATTTATTTTAACATTATTTCCGTTCTCGTTCTCCTTGTCGTTTCCTTTCCCGGTTTATTGTGAACCAGCCTTAAGTCTCAGAGCTACGTAACTAAAATGTTTCAAAGTTCATTATTAAAACAAGCCAATCACCGCGCGCTGTGCTGCATTTGTTACCAGAAATATTCAGGTTACAGTTCTATTAGTAGTAAAAGGATAAATCGTTTATGTTCCGCGAACAAAAATAAATTAAAATGTAATATAAAATTAGTACTTTATGTGGACTAAATGAAGTTTTAGTAGGGCTATAGATTACCGTTGCTCACTTAAATACGTATTTACTTACTTACTTACTTACTTACTTACTTACTTACTTACTTACTTACTTACTTACTTACTTACTTACTTACTTACTTACTTACTGGCTTTTAAGGAACCCGGAGGTTTATTGCCGCCCTCACATAAGCCCGCCATCGGTCCCTATCCTGAGCAAGATTAATCCAGTCCCTACCATCATATCCCACTTCCCTCAAATCCATTTTAATATTATCTTCCCATCTACGTCTCGGCCTCCCTAAAGGTCTTTTTCCTTCCAGCTTCCCAACTAACACTCTATATGCATTTCTGGATTCGCCCATACGTGGTACATGCCCTGCCCATCTCAAACGTCTGGATTTAATGTTCCTAATTATGTCAGGTGAAGAATACAATGCGTGCAGTTCTGTGTTGTGTAACTTTCTCCATTCTCCTGTAACTTCATTCCTCTTAGCCCCAAATATTTTCCTAAGCACCTTATTCTCAAACACCCTTAACCTCTGTTCTTCTCTCAAAGTGAGAGTCCAAGTTTTACAACCATAAAGAACAACCGGTAATATAACTGTTTTATAAATTCTAACTTTCAGATTTTTTGACAGCAGATTGGATGTTAAAAGTTTCTCAACCGAATAATAACAGGCATTTCCCATATTTATTCTGTGTTTAATTTCCTCCCGAGTATCATTTATATTTGTTACTGTTGCTCCCAGATATTTTAATTTCTCCACTTCTTCAAAAGATAAATTTCCAATTTTTATATTTCCATTTCGTACAATATTCTCGTCACGAGACATAATTAAATACGTAATTAAGTAATAAAAATGTTTCGACAATATATCAAGTTTTCTGTGCGCAATCCTACCGACCTCGATTCACTCTGGAGTTACCGTAGTGATATGTAGACCATGTCCGTCTAGAGGAGCTACACTTTCCAATTGTAAAATAATTATCCAAATCGGTTAAGTATCTTCTGAGATTACTTCATACAAACACACACTCTTTCTTTACATATTAATATTGATAAACGTTTATATCCATATAGATTGCAATGATATCCATATAAGAACGATGTTAATTAAACATCTTCCGTTTGTTGCGTAAGGCTCTCTTAAATAAACGCAGAGTCATTTGTATTCATTTCATTGTATTAGTCTGAGGCTGCACTGATATAAAAAGCATTGTTATTTTAAAACGCATATATCTCGTTAAATATCAGTCCCATCAAAGTTTTGCATAGAATAAAACTTGTCGGAAACATTTTTTAAAGAAACTTATGTTATGTAACATTTTTCTACAAAATGAATAATAATCGAGATATTTCGATTTATTGACTTCATAAAAATTGGTTTGGTCAGTATTGCGTGAAAAGGTAATAAACATAGGCCTACATACAGACAGACAGACAGACAGACATACATACAAACAAAATTTTCAAAAATGTGATTTTTCTTCTTTGGAGAGCTAATTATATATTATTTTTATACCAACCATTATTGGAAAAGCGATAATTACCAGAAAAATTTAGGTTAAGTTTTATTATTAGTATAGATGTTATTAAATATTAAAAGCTTACTTTCGTCGTCATGAAATGCCTGTTCACGTTTTTCACAAAGATATACATATGCAGGTTTCGTCTCTTACTGAATTGAATCCTTTAGAATTTCATAAAGGATTTTCTCATTATTATAAAATGTAAATTCCATTGATTTTAACAGGTTATTGGTGTACAGTAATTGGAGATGGTACTACGAACTCCAAAAATATATTCCATGTAGTGACCAACAATAGTCGTGATATTATGCTGCTTGTTAAAATAAAGAAAAACTTACTTCCTTGGGACATATTTTTGAAGCCAACTTCTGACAAATTCTGATGCCTCTTGGGCTCATTTCTTAAATAGGTTTCCCCAACATGAATTTCGGGTAATCATATGGAGAATCTTCAGTCTCATTTCTCCAATTATCTCGTTATTTCCAACAACGTAGTTGATACAGCGTCCTTAAATATCCGGTATGTCATTGCTGGTAAATATGCCACTCCATCACACAAATGATCTGCCTGTGATTTATTTATTTATTTATTTATTTATTTATTTATTTATTTATTTATTTATTTATTTATTTATTTATTTATTTATTTATTTATTTATTTATTTACTTACTTATTTACTTATCTATTTATCTATCTATCTATCTATCTATCTATCTATCTATCTATCTATCTATCTATCTATCTATCTATCTATCTATCTATCTATCTATCTATCTATCTATCTATCTATCTATCTATCTATCTATCTATCTATCTATCTATCTATCTATCTATCTATCTATCTATCTATCTATCTATCTATCTATCTATCTATCTATCTATCTATCTATCTATCTATCTATCTATCTATCTATCTATCTATCTATCTATCTATCTATCTATCTATCTATCTATCTATCTATCTATCTATCTATCTATCTATCTATCTATCTATCTATCTATCTATCTATCTATCTATCTATCTATCTATCTATCTATCTATCTATTTATTTATTTATTTATTTATTTATTTATTTATTTTGCTAATAATTGTAACATAAAATATAAAATATACAAAAAAACTTTAGCTCGCCCCTGAAAGAGTAGAACTCGTGCTTAGGGGCGGATTCCTGAATTGAAATTAATAATTATACAATACAATTTGTCTTATGTCTACTGTGCAATTATAGTATATATACATTTATAATTTACAATTTTTCAATTTTTATAAAATCCATACACAACTTTTTTAATTTAATGCTATAACTATTAGAATTGACAAGATTAGGATATTTAAATATAAATTTATTATATATTCTTGGGCCTAAATTACTACTAGGATTAAATACTGTAACAATGTTGCATTTTGGTTCAAACAATCTTAAAGAATTCATACCTTTTGTTTCATAGCTATGAGAATACAATTCAAAATTATTTCGATTTTTATGTATGAATTTTATTAATACAAAATAATAAATTTGTCTTACGTTAAGTACATTACAGTCTAAGAAGAAGTTTTGAGATGGAAAATCAGTAGGTTTATGAAGACATATTTTAATTATTTTCTTCTGTAATAAATAAAGTGGATTAAAATTGGATTTAAATGAGGCACCCCATCCTATAATTCCATACATAATTACTGATTGAAATAAAGTTAAATATATTGTACTTATTGACAAGTAATTCCTCAATAAAACAAAATAATATACTACTTTACTTAATTTATTACAAAAGTAATTAATATGTTGGTTCCATTTTAAATGATTATCGAAAATTATGCCTAAATACTTAACTTCAGAGGACTCTTTAATAATCGGACATTTACACTGCATAAGACAACAATCAGAATTATGTAATTTAATACTTAATGTAGATGTAGGAGGTTTGTTACATTTTTCAGATAATGTGAATGGAATAATGATGGTTTTATTTTCGTTGATAGAAAGATAATGTATGTCAAACCATTTTTTTATTAATTTAAGTCCATTATTTGAATTATTATATGAATCATACAGGTTTTTCCACTCTTGATGGCACTCTTATTAAAATAGCTCTCTCAACACTTATGCAAGTATAGTTTTAATCTAATTCTTTGCTTGATTTTTGGTCTGCGGCATATTATCGTGTGCGTTATTGTATCTTTGTTTCTGTACCATAGTTGCATAATGAATTCATAGAACCTTGACGCTGTCATTTCAGATTCTTTGCCAAAACTTATCAGCGACACGAGTAACGTAGAAGAAACAAAAGACCTGGGTTCACCTCAGAAGGAACCTGAGGAGTCAGTTCCAGCAGCACCGCCTCCGGAGAAAGAGTTGTGGACGACTTTCATCAACGACTCTTGCAACATCGAACTGGACGAAGATGATACACCTCAATCAAAGCGTGATTGCTACCGCGATGACGAGATAGCTTTAAAATCTTCTGCATCTCCAGTGGAGATTCTTGGTACAACACCTCACAAGGCAACCTCAGATGATGACGTAGCAGAACTGTGGACAACTTTCATTAATGACCCTTGCAACATCGAACTGGACGAAGATGATGTGCCTCAGTCGACGTGTGATTGCAACCGCGATGACGAGATAGCTTTAAAATCTTCTGCATCTCCAGTGGAGATTCTTGATAAAACACCTCACAAGGCAATCTCAGATGATGACAAAGCAGAATTGTGGACGACTTTCATCAACGACCCTTGCAACATCGAACTGGACGAAGATGATGTGCCTCAGTCGACGTGTGATTGCAACCGCGATGATGATACAACACCTCACAAGACAACCTCAGGTGATGACATATGTTGTAGAACTATGGACAACTTTAATCAGTAATATTCTTCCAATGTGTAACTGGAGAAAGATATCTCGTCAAGTTTGTCTAGTACTGATATAGATAAAAGACAGGAAATATGTTAGGTAGAAAGCTGCCTCAACTGGCAGAGACAGTCAAGGAGCTTAGAATAAAACTTATAGGTCAGTGGCGAATCGTGAAGTCTACACCGAGGCATGCACTAAGCAATAATATAACTTTAATTTCTCTAAAAATAATGGCCGTGGCTACATATTATTACTTACTTACAAATGGCTTTTAAGGAACCCGCAGGTTCATTGCCGCCCTCACATAAGCCCGTCATCGGTCCCTATCCTGAGCAAGATTAATCCGGTCTCTATTATCGTATCCCACCTCCCTTAAATCCATTTTACCATTATCCTCCCATCTACGTCTCGGCCTCCCCAAAGGTCTTTTTCCTTCTGGCCTCCCAACTAACACTCTATATGCATTTCTGGATTCGCCCATACGTGCTACATGCCCTGTCCTCAAACATCTGGATTTAATGTTCCTAATTATGTCACGTGAAGAATACAATGCGTGCAGTTCTGCATTGTGTAACTTTCTCCATTCTCCTGTAACTTCATCCCTTTTAGCCCCAAATATTTTCCTAAGAACCTTATTCTCAAACACCCTTAACCTATGTTTCTCTCTCAAAGTGAGAGTCCAAGTTTCGCAACCATACAGAACAACCGGTAATATAACTGTTTTATAAATTCTAACTTTCAGATTCTTTGACAGCAGACTAGATGTCAAAAGCTTCTCAGCCGAATAATAACACGCATTTCCCATATTTATTCTGCGTTTAATTTCCTCACGAGTGTCATTTATATTTGTTACTGTTGCTCCAAGATATTTGAATTTTTCCACCTCTTCGAAGGATAAATCTCCAACTTTTATATTTCCATTTCGTAGAATATTCTGGTCACGAGACATAAACATATACGTCGTCTTTTCGGGGTTTACTTCCAAACTTATCGATTTACTTGCTTCAAGTAAAATTTCCGTGTTTTCCCTAATCGTTTCTGGATTTTCTCTTTACATATTATTATTATTATTATTATTATTATTATTATTATTATTATTATTATTATTATTATTATTATCATTATTCATAATAAAGTTCTATTCTTTAGCTTTCAAAATTGTAATACTGTGGACTTCCCAGTATATTTGTATGTGAAGTCCAGCCGCTGTTAGAAATGCAATTTGCTTCTCCTCAAAGCTCAAATGTCTGAAATGCTTTAATTAAAGTTTTCCAAGTTACACTGACACACCTCGTTACAGTCACCAATTTTTACATGAAATAAAACAAATAGCCTACAACTTCATCTTCTCATTGACCTGAACGACGAAATCATTGAAAGCTAAATTGTGATACATACGAATCTTCGAATTGCGAATAACAGCGTCGATTTTGCTATCGTGCTGAAATTTATCACTGTCGGAATAACCATAAAAATAAACGCTCGAGCTAGCAGAAAACTGTGCGTCAGTCCACCACTGCCGTACAGCATGCAGGGTCACACTCTGCTTTTATGACACCCGAACTAGCGGGTATTTCGTCCTAGCACACCCTTTCTCTTCTCGGCGCTTTTCTGAGATCTGAGAACAGTAATACACCCCTAGTATCCAGAAGGCATTTTTGATAGACGCTACATACGGGGCATATAATTGCATGCAGTCTAATCTAGTTAGATTTAAACTGAATACAACAGTATTTAACATTTTCGCGGAAAATAAAAAGAGAAAATAAAATAAACTAGCAATAATAACAACGATAACAATTTGTGTAAATTTGAGGGTGCATTATTGGTCATTTTAAAGTTATTTTCAGGTAATCAACACCCGCTCCTTAGTCATCATTAGGGCTAGGATTTTGATGACCTATAAATCATAAAAAAAGTCCTAAAAACAATGCATTTATGACCTAAAAATCTTTCAAAAATGCCCTTGAAAATGCCCTAAAAATTGATCATCATCATCATCATCAATGGCACGACAGCCCTTCATGGGCCCTGGGCTTCTCCAGAAGTTTTCGCCATTCCTCCCTATCCAACGCCAAACTTCTCCAATTTCTAACACCCAAAGTCTTGATGTCGTCCATCACACAGTCTTCCCATCTCCATCTCGGTCTCCCAACCTTCCTTCTTTCCATCGGAATAAATTTAAAAACTCTCTTCGCAACCCTATCATCTTGCATTCTCACAACATGCCTGGCCCAATACAATCTTCTTATTTTTATGAATTTAACAATGTCCGGCTCATTATATAATCTGTACAGTTCGAAATTATATCTTCTTCTCCATGTTCCGTTTTCTCTAACTGGTCCAAAGATTTGCCTAAGAATCTTTCTTTCAAATGTACATAATAATGTCGCATCTGACTTCGACAATGGCCAAGTCTCAGATGCGTAAGATAGTACAGACCTTATAAGAGATTTATACATCATAATTTTTGTACTCCTAAATATAATTTGAGATTTCATATGTCTTCTAAGCCCATAAAAGCATCTATTGGCAGATAATATGCGTTTTTTTTTATTTCAGAACTAACATTGTTTTTGTTGTTAATTTCAGAGCCAAGATAGATAAAACTATGGAAAGTTTCAAATTTAAAAGAGCCTATTTCCAGGTAAAAAAAAAAATTGATCATACATTCTAAAATTGGCTTAGTAGGAAAAGTGCTGCTTAATATTTAGACTAGTAATTAAATTAAATTCTAGTACCAACATTTAAGTTTATTTAATTTTACACATTTTTTCTAAGTAGTACACTTTAATTAATTATTTTACCTGATGTAGTTTCCATGTAGTCCACCACAAGACCACTCTTATCCGGAATTAGCAGGTATAGAGGAGTCTATATTGAAGGGGTGGTTGGACTGATCCATTACATGGGGTGTACTCCGTTAAAAGGGCAATATTTGTGTAGAAAAACGATTAAAATATTATACAAAATAATGAGTATTAGCCACCGGCGTAGCTCGGTCGGTTAAGGCGCTTGCCTGCCGATCCGGAGTTGCTCTCGTGCGCGGGTTCGATTCCCGCTGGGGCTGATTATCTGGTTGGGTTTTTCCGAGATTTTTCCCAACCGTAAGGCAAATGTCAGGCAATGTCCTCGGCCTCATCTCGCCAAATATCATATCACTATTACCAACTCCATCGACGCTAAATAAACACGTAGTTGATACAGCGTCGTTAAATAACCGAGTAAAAAATAAAGGGTATTAATGGAAAAAATATGTAGACAAAATATCAAAGGAAATAAACTTTATTTTATATTAATAATGGGGATTTGTGGCCAAAATTAAATGAAAATGTCTCAAAAATGTCCGAATAACACAAAAGATGCTCTTATGAGTTGAAACAGGCAAAAAATGCAAAAAAAAAAAAGTCCTAACAAATATGTCTTAAAACACTCAGTTTATCACATAACATATAAATACTAAAGCGGGCGGCTATGTTTCTGGCTTACTAGAAAAAAGATGCAATTTCATCAAAATCCTAGCCCTAGTCATCATCTACGTTTGGACAAATACTTTCTGATCTGTCTTAGAGATTAATTCGATTTGTTTTATAGTTTTTGGTTATTTATGATGCAAAATATTTTCATAATAATGAAAAATCTTAGAATCAGAATTAGTTAGAATATGAAATGTCTCTCGTATACGCAGACAATTGGTTGACGTTGTGTAACTGTCTTTAATCCGTATAGATGGAGCCGAGTCGTCTGAGGATGACGACGATCTCTTTCTAGACCCTGAGGGATGCGACGAAACAGACGAGACGCTGACGACATCGACGAAAGGTAAGGAGTTTCAGTTGCAAACGTAACACTGCTTTCGTTAGCTAGTCGCTAATTGATACCATTGAGCTCTATACTATACTGGAGTTCGCACAATTTAAGTGGGCACTAAGGAAAATCTTGTTCAGGTACAGTGTTATTGCAAGTAGAGGTAATTGTCAGTGGCGTAGCATGAAATTTTGAGCAGGGGAAGCTAACTCAAGTTGTCTTTCAAGCAATATGAGAAAATGTATTACAAAAATACAGTCTTAAAATAAATAGTAGTCAATGTCAAGTCAGCAGTCGAAGATTGGTTGGAACATCGTAAGTAACACCAATAAGGCATGACCTCAAATGATACGTAGTAAAATATGATTTCACGGTTTAAACATATCTCTAACAAATAGACACGTATACGTATAACATTAGCTCACTCCCTGCCATACTTAGAGAAATCACAATATTAACGGTCAATAGATGCAGTATTAGTATCATTACGTAAGTATGCGTCTGTCTTTTGGTTGTGTCCTTCATTGACAGCAAGGGAGTCGGTCATTTGTTTTTAAATCACACTTTTGTTCGTAAGTCAGTCTTGATAATACAATTGTCCTAAAAATTCAAGTAAATTAGTGTCAGGAACTGTTATTTCGCTCATTATTTATTATATCAGCCACAATGCACACTAACACTTCAACTGAACACAACTGACGAAAAGGGATAACTCGGAAACTCCTTATTTTAAATGTTAAAGCTAGCTTCTTTTCGAGCCTTGCGACTAGGGTAGTTTAAAAGGGATGGAAAATCTGCGGGGTGGATTACACAGAAGAAACCAGTCTGCTTGGAAGCTGGTGTGTGCAGGCTTCTTGTTTACTGCTGCATCACAAATAATCCTGAGCTGCCGCATCACAATATTTAACGCGTAAATATAAATTCTATTAAAATTAATAAATAATTTTTTCCATAAACTGCAGGTTTATTATGAAATTATTATTAACTGGGGAAGCTAAGCTTTTTAGCTTACATTAACGCTACGCCACTGGTAATTGTATTAATACTTATGATCAGGCTTCGAGACTTTGGACCCGATACAATAAGTTTACTGTCCATGCACTATAGATTGTTGACTCGCTGCAGGTAGATAGAGATGTGTTCAGGAAACAACGTTGCTATTTAGAGTAGAGTACGGTAGTATGGAGAAACAGACACATATGTACATTCTGGAAGTAATAGTAATATGCGTTACAAGAGCGGTATGTTGAAGTTTTCATGTTCGAGGAAAAGTCTGAAAAAGCGAAACGTAGTTGAGCTTTTTTAATTTCCGAGAATTGAAAGAAAACATACCGCTCGTGTATCGTACATTATTTTGTGCGAAGATCGTTTATTACATATCTGAAAGAGGAATTTCTAATTAGTTGCAATTAAATCTCCATCTTGGTTTCTGTTCATTGACGCCAAATTTGCAAAATAAAAATATCTATCTTCAACATTGTTGCTTTAAAATGTTTTCTGTGTTACTATACTCCAGCAGGCCGTGATATACGTCTGTCTTTTTTTTCCCCCAGTCTATGATGAGTCTGGAATCTTGTTGATTTTTTCACGGCTTCCTTAATGTTATTTGCATCACGAATGCAGTAACTTTAGTGGAGTTGTAGAGTTTACTTAATTTTTGCAAATATTTATAAACAATAATTAACAGGGCAATTTAGGTGAAATTGAAGTGGTACGTTTCCAATTTATAATTATTACTATATTGAACGTCTGTAAAAATAATATGTTAAAAGCCTAAAGCAGTAAAATCAATATGTCACTTAAGCGGTAAGAAGAGGGAAATTGTTGTGTGTGTTAGGTTGGGAATACTGAATGTGGAATTTTAGACTTTCCGCGGATTGGTTTTGTGCGGAAACCAAGCAAATACGCACGATCTCGCACAAATATACATTACACAATGACAATGACAAAAGAATGTGAAAATCATTTATTCTCCTGTCTTATATAAGCATTTGTGTTTAATTATACACAGTGTTAATGGTGGAAATAAACATGTAACAATTTTAATTTCTTCATTTATCCTATTGGTCGTCTTTAGGAAGTGCAGTTACAGTACCGAATTGCAATGTACTACAAAATACATTTTCAGTGTCTCAAACGTAAATATTTTTTGGTTATCTGCGAAACACAGTTACTGTGAAAAGCTGCGAAAAAACCTAACATCATTGCAGTCTCTAAGAGACAGTCCTTTATTCTCGGATGGTTCTAGATCCACTAATTTGCTGTTTATATTACACAATGTTCCAATGTACTCTTCAAGGAACGACCACTCATATAAATTGAGGGAAAGAAGGCAGAGGACGGACACTGGAATGTTTTCTTTTCTCAATCCTACCATCAGGGACTAGAATGCTTTACCTGCAAACTTACTAAAGGCTTTACCAACAACCAAACATGTATTTAAAAATAGGCTTAAGGACTTTACTAATAGACGGTAATTATACACAGTATTTAAAGGGTGTAAATGATATGTTGTTATTGAAGTGTTGTATCAGTGAAGAATTATGTTGTGTCAATGAAGTGTGTTGTGTCAGTGAAGTGTGTAGTGTAAATGAAACGTGTTCCTGTCAGTGAAGCTTTATAGTTTATTGTGGCAGTGCAAAGAACTTAAACAGTGAAATGTTTTTAAAGTGTTAGTGAAATCAGGATAGTATCAGTGAAATGTGTCGTAATTCCAGTGCAGTGAGTGAGTTGACAGCGAAATGAGTGTAATGTTGAAAGGTACTTGTGCAGATATGAGCATATCATATTCGTGGGTTTTAGTTCGAACTTTGGTTTAAGATACAAATTAGATTTATTTCAAATGTTATTTTAAGTGATTGTTTCATTTAATTTAGGATATTCCCTGTTGTTGTTATTAGTATTATTATTATTTTTATTATTATTATTATTATTATTATTATTATAAATTATTGTTAGTATTATTATTAATTGTATTTTTAATTAATAAGTTTATTATTGTCATTATTGAGTGTAATTAGTTACCACTGCCACCGGGTATATACCCATTGCAGTGTGAATAAATACACATACATACATATCCGTTATTTTTTACATAAAATTGATTTCCACTTGTGTTTTACAAGTTCAGTACCCGTTGTACTTGGTGTCTCATTAATTCTCTGTGTCATTTCCTCAATTAATTTGAGGGCTTCCAGCATCTCTTGCTCTGACTTTTCTAACCGTGCAATAGTTTTAGACACAGTTTGACAATAGGTTCGTATAAAAACCAAATTATTCGTCAGAATCTTCAAATCCAGAGCGTTTTTCTTTCTTTGCTTATTTGTTGGCATTCATTCTACAGTACCCCCACCCACTGTACGCTTTACCACTATACTCAGTACGCCGTTATGCGGATTTCCCATTGAGCTGCTCTATTGGGTCTCGAAGCCTGCTTAGGATACTTCAACTGATTCTGTCCTGCACTTCAGATCAGAAAATGTGGAGAGGGAAAATGAAGATGAGACTACCACTCTTGCAAGCATCCTGGATTCTGTTTCCCTGAGTACCCACCGAGATAATACACTGCTCAAAATAATTAGAAGAACACTATGAATTATTTAAATATTTTTTCATTGAATAAAGGTATAGACATGAAATTAATAATAGTTATTTATGGTACTTGTGAGGTAAGTGCATCTTTATTGCGCGAATGGAAAGATTTAAATTACACGAGCGCAATAAAGATCACGCTCACAAGTACCATACGTAATTTTATCCATGACCATAACGAAAAATTATGTTTTATAAAAGAAAATATGTTGAAAATAAGTCCTCATGTAATCACATACCATGGCATGGATTTTAGAATCAATACGTGTACTAGGTAGGTCATGATGTAGGAGGCCATGATCAGTAAAGAATGATACCTAAGGCGTTGGATAAATAACAAATTATAATTAATTATATAATTTTAATATATATTTTTTCATTTTAAAATTGTATTTTCGTCTTTTTTAATTTTCAGGGATTATTTAGAAGTGTTCACGGGAATAATGCGATTAAAATAATTTCACATTTTACTTCTGTAAACTTAAGAGGAATATTAAAACATAATTAACCATCGTGTCTGTTTAGCTCAGTTGACTAATGCGTGTTGTTATAAAATCCTATAAACCCATAAACCCAACTTCGCAGGTTCAAGTCTCCTCGCCTCCAAAAAGGTAAATTATTACAAATTTAAAAATAAAATACATATTAGAAATGGATGCAATGCACAAATTACGACGTAGTAGTTAGAGAAAATAGAATGAGATTGAGTGTATGTAGGCCTATATTTAAGAAATGGTAATAAAGAAGTAGAGGTAGTGACATCTAGTAACACTAATATATTAACTTCTAGAGTAATAGTTGAATGGAAAAGTATACGTGTGTACCCGGGTACTAGGAAAATACTAATGAACTGTGAGATAAAGTTCAAACTGTGAGGTAAAGTCTTTATCTCACTAGTGGAATAAAGTAATGTTGAATAAAAGCCTACTTTACAAACGCAAAACTGGCCTTCTATGCCCAAGGTTGCGGGTTCGATCCCGGGCCAGGTCGATGGCATTTAAGTGTGCTTAAATGCGACAGGCTCATGTCAGTAGATTTACTGGCATGTAAAAGAACTCCTGCGGGACAAAATTCCGGCACATCCGGCGACGCTGATATAACCTCTGCAGTTGCGAGCGTCGTTAAATAAAACATAACATTTTTTTTTACAAACGCAAAAGTATTTAGTAAAGGCATGCTTTTCGTTGTGGTCATGGATATATATAATTATGGTTATTTATGGCCACATTTATCTCCATGTCAATAAAAACAAATTAATAATGTCAACAAACAACATTTTAAAACGTTGCACTATATAAAAAATTGAATCTTGTCCTTACTTATCAAACACCCGTTCATTCGCTAACAGCTTGGCACCTTCGTGGC
Organism: Periplaneta americana; assembly: GCF_040183065.1. Lineage (NCBI taxonomy): Eukaryota > Metazoa > Arthropoda > Insecta > Blattodea > Blattidae > Periplaneta > Periplaneta americana. The sequence goes on along the minus strand of NC_091131.1, from coordinate 6,833,087 downwards.
ACGCTCCCTATGAGATTCTGTATTTTCTCTTGGGAGATATTCTCCCATTCCCTAAGATGTTGATAAAGCGTCGTAAAAGAACCTACTAAAAAAAAATTCTCCTAGTCCTCCTTTAGAGCATCTCAGAGTTCCTGCAGGGTTTGTGGAGCTTGATGTCGGTTCCTGAATTTCCTATCCAGAAGATCCCTCGAGTGTTCAATAGGGTTGCGATCTGGGGTGATCGCTGGCCACTCCATTACCTCTATTTCATTGTTCCTTAGGAAATCCCTGGTGACAGCCGCAGAATGTGCCCTGGCGTTATCCTGAACAAACAGAAATCCAGGGCCTACCCAAATGGCAGCACGTACTAGATGCTCTTCTAGAACGTCCTCGATATACTGGACAGCATTCAGTCGCTGGGGAACATTTACGAGGTCCGTACGATTGTTGTACACAATTCCGGCCCACACCATTATGGAACCTCCACCGAATCTATCAATTTCCTATACAGCTCGTACAGAAAATCTTTTCTCTGGCCGTCCCCACACCCTTAAAAGATCATCACAACGTGTAAAGGCTGGTTCACAATAAACCGGAAACGAGAATCGGAACGAAAAAGAAAAAACGATAAAATTGTTAAAAATGTGTACATTTAAATGTGAGCATTTACAATTAACGAAAAGCTTGCCGGAGCCCGGGATCGGGCCAAGGTTCAACTTTGGCGTTCACGTTTCCGATCACAGCCCACTAGATTCATTCTATTGCCATCTTAAAGCTATTTTGTCGTCGTATATTTTGTAGCAAGAAGACTGTGATATAACCTATGCATTATTTTGTTCTATGCTGTGCATCACGGAGCAAGTTTTATTTGATGAGATTCTAATATTGAGTGTTGAGGAAAATCCTCACGTTTACGATAAGCTTTGTATAAAGATGAGAAAATGAAGGAGAATACGTGGCTTTCAATAGCTGCATCTTTGAACACCGATCGATAAGTAAATCATATTTTGCTACTGTATTGGTTGTATTACACACTACATATTCATGCTTTAATTTAATAACTACTGTTGTGTTCATTTTTGTTCTATTGCAAATGTTTCTTCTCTAATTATTTTACGTCGTGGTAGACTTAAAATATATATTATTTTAATGTACCGAAGTACATATGATATTTCCATGCAGATATTCTGCGTCATCATACGATGAAAGAGTACTGGAACGGAGAAAAATTCTCTCCGGCGCCGGGATTTGAACCCGGGTTTTCAGCTCTACGTGCTGATGCTTTATCCACTAAGCCACACCGGATACAACCCCGGCGTCGGATAAAATCGTCTCATATTAAGCTCCAATTCTTGGGTTCCCGCTAGTGGCCGCCCTCTGCATTACGTCATAGATGTCTATGAACGTAGGACCGAAGTCCACTTATGTGCTAAGGTGCACTCGTTATGAGTGACTAGTTGGCCGGGATCCGACGGAATAAGCGCCGTCTTAAATCACGAAGTGATTTACGCATATTATATATATTATTTTAATGTACCGAAGTACATATGATATTTCCATGCAGGTATTCTGCGTCATCGTACGATGAAAGAGTATTTGAACGGAGAAAAATTCTCTCCGGCGCCGGCACCTTAGCACATATGTGGACTTCGGTCCTACGTTCATAGACATCTGTGACGTAGTGCAGAGGGCGGCCACTAGAGGGAACCCAAGAGTTGGAGCTTAATCTGAGACGATTCTATACGACGCCGGGGTTGTATCCGGTGTGGCTTAGTGGATAAAGCATCAGCACGTAGAGCTGAAAACCCGGGTTCAAATCCCGGCGCCGGAGAGAATTTTTCTCCGTTCCAATACCCTTTCATCAGACTTAAAATAGGTTGTGATAATAAAGATGCAAGGGCATATGTATAGTACCGTACCTAATGAAATGTTTCAGTTGAAATTTCGAAGTTGGTTAACCTGTATTTATGTTGGCTGCCTTGTATTCATGAGAGAACGCCATTGGTCAATTATACACAAATAACATCAGAATGCGTAATATCGACTTTACATATCGTTATTGACATACATATCGATATGCATAGTCGTCTACGTTCTCGGTTTATTGTGAATCAAAAGTTTTCATATTCACGTCCTCTGCTTCTCGTTTTCATTCTGGTTCTCGTTCCCGGTTTATTGTGAACCAGCCTTAAGACGATACCGGATTCGTCCGAGAAGAGCACCGACTGTCATTGGTTCAGGTTCGAATCCGCATGATTTGTCAGTAGACGTAAGTGTTGCTGCCTTACGCTCATTTATCAAACGCTGTTTTAACAGGCCTTTTTGGACGAATGTTCTCTTTCCTTAATCTGTTCCTTACCGTTTGGTCTGACACCCGGATTCCGGAAGACATATAGAGGTCTTGAAGTTTTTGTACGCTGTCGAAAAGCAGATAGGACAATGTATCTGTCGTCCTGAGGGCTTGTTTTACATTTATGGTCCTGGCCAAGTCTTCTACAATACTGAATACTGACCTGTCTCTCTTGGCGTAACCTGGACACTATGGAAGGAGAAACCTCAAGCTCTCTAGCACTTGTCTCAGTGATTGACGTTGTCGTAAAAGAAGTAGAGCATGATACACTTCAGACTCATTTCCATGCCTCATTTTGCCAGAGACTTTAATAAACAAGGCAATAATCAGCATTCGTCACTATAGCAACGCCAGAAAGCTTTTAGAAGTTGTCAGTGCCTTCCGTAATGAAAGATATCTCCATATTTGTTATTTCAGGTAATTACTCTGTATTTAGGCCATGGATCTTTAAAATTTGTGTCATAAATTAAATTAATGTTCCAATTTACATATTGTTCAGTTTTCAGCATCACAGCTTCAAAAAACACTAACTTATTCAATTTATTACAAGTGTTCCTCTAATTGAGGAGCATTTTTGCAAAAGTCAATAGATGCAGAAATTTTAGAAAGTGGATATGGATATCGTATGTTTTCTACCTCCGGAATCGATCTATGAAATCAGATTTACTAAAACATGATTCATACCGTATGTAAAGACTACCCCAAACCTTCCAGGTTTTTTTCAAAACTCGATAGATCCTGTCACTTAGCGTAATTTCTGTAAAATCTTGATTTCTGCATCTATCGACTTTTGCAAAAACGCTCCTCAATTATTTTGAGTAGTGTATTTTGTGTTATATACTCGGTAGTACTTTAAGGCGGTTACTTGAGAAATTAAAGTGCCAGTTTTGTCGGTTAATGTTAATTAATCAGAAAAAATCATTTTTGTCAGAACATAATTATTTCATGTTGTTTCATGCTGAAGAGTTCAGGATATTTGTATGTTGTGTATCTCGAGGCAGTCTTATAGATCCTTCAGATGAAGTGTTTCACATTGTTCGAGTAGTAGAAAAGGTTTTTAGATTTTATGTCATTCATAAGAATATTATAAATGAAGAGTTCGCGGGAAAAACAATGAATGTCACATTTCTATTGAGGATTAGATAATGATCTAATTGAGTCTATAACTGCAAGATGTAGTGCTGTTTCTATAGAAAATAAAGGAAAGAATTGCTGTATTACTGGTGATAATTCTCCTTTTTACCATTTTTCATAAGAACAACATTAAATTTCGTAGTGATCCATTGAATTAGATAATGACATCAACCTTAACAAAACTGTGACATTCATCGTTTTTCCCGCGAACTCTTCAAATGTTAATAACAAAAATTAAATCATGATCCACTCTGTAACTGAGAGTATTCTGCAGAAAAGTAAATATCTGTTCAGTTTTTCTCATCCTTTAATAGAAGATCTTGGCTATGAACATGGAAATGTATATAAATATCAGACTAAAGAGCTATGAAAAACAGTTGACATTGAAAGTAGCCAAGGGTAATGCTACATCTGTAAGATACAAACTCACAAAAGAAATTATTTTCCGCCATGTGTAAATAATAGATTAATTATATTATAACACATGTTATTTTAGAGAATGCCTACTTTCTAAAGGCCTATATGATTTGTTTCTTAATTTTAAGTCCTATTCTAGACAGTATTAATTATTTTGTGTGCATTAAAGATATCATTTTAATTGTAATTTTATTTCGTATAGATGACTTACTAGCTGCAATTGAATTTTATACAGGGACATCATTTTATTTTTACTCGCATTTTTATTGTACCTGCATTTCTGAATGTACTTCACTCCCACCCCTTCACTAATGTCCTTGCTCCCGTCAGACACACAAACTTACGGCCGCTGTTGCATTCGAAGTAGTGAAGTAAACACTGCAGTGTATAGTGTGTTTCAGAAATATGGTTGCGTTTTCTATAGAAGAAAGAACCTATATTAATAATATCGTACTAAAATATTATATTCAAGAAACAATAAATTCAATTTCAGAGAATATGCTTCAAAATGTTTTTAATAATATGCGCACTGAATTGAAGCCTGCATTGTAATGAACGGCAACCATTTTCAGCAACTTGTTTAAAAATACAGATTAGCTTTTTTTGAATTGAGGTGGTTAGAAGCAAAGGAATGCTAGTGACATTTGTAATAACATGAGTTAAGTGCATCCAGTGTAAGAAAAAGTATCTAAAATTTTAGTGGCAAAGGGATATTTTAATCGCATCACACATTAAAATTTAAATAAAAATTTCACCGATTTTACGAAAGCTTAAATATTTAAACCCCATTTTCTCAAAAGTAACTTATGTGCACTTACAGCCCTTTACTTATGAGCCCCTCAATTTAAATGCACTCTCTATATTGTATGTTAACACCAATAATTAATATGCTAAATAAAGTAGACATTACATAACGAACATAGCCGCCTGAAAATTTAAGTTTTTGAAAAAAAATGTTACTACTCTACTGTATTTTGATAAATTCCGTAAAAGTGATGATCAAACTGAAAATCGTAATATCGTATTTCCCTACAACATAAATGGATACACTACTTTTCTCCCCTCCTATAGCCAGTAAAATGATTTGTTTACATATTGCACTAGTGACATCAAACTCCTGTAATGGAAGGGGGCAACAGTGTTTCCGAGTATAGCCAGGTTAATGTTAAAAATGTTGGTAAAAATAAAGTGATGTCCCTGTACTACTGGCTTGTGCAGCAAGTGCTGCAAACTAAGTTCATTAGACGTTCAAATAAAAATTTTTCAGATTTATTTTCAATGAAGAATACCAGACATTTTGAAAGTTATTTGCTTCCATAATAATGAAACATACTCCCTCTGAATGTTTTTTTTATGCCAAATACTTTTTCTTGAACCTATCCACCTTCAGTTTTTGAGTTTCAACGCGAAAACGCAAGTAACAATGTCAGGACGATCAGTGGGTTTTTCATGTGGGAGTGAAGAAATAGCTATTTCAGTTCATTCTAGATTGTAGGTGAAAGTTAAAAATAAGTCATGTTTGCTATGCTTTCGAACAATAGACATAGCATCTTGGTATAGCTGCTGCATGGAGAGTTTGAAATGGAGGATAAAATCATTTTATCCTGCTAAGAGATCTTGCTCAAATGATGGGAAACTACAAAATGTTGTAGGCCTCTTATTTTATCAGTAAGTAATACCTTTTTATCTTTCCTTAGGAACTGTAATTTTGGCGCTCTCTCGAGCCCAATACTGAAGAGAATGACGCATGTAAATATCTACACCACACCGCCATTATATATATGAAAAAACCCAACCCCGCTTGATTAATAACTATAAAAATATTTGATTTTTAATAACAATATTATCTTATGTAAATTTTGTAGTTATATATATATATATATATATATATATATATATATATATATATATATATATATATATACCAAATAGCCGCCACTCATTTAATTATAGAAATGAAGATGTAATTTAAGATATTCTCTACATCTACTTATATAACCCCAAAACGTTTCGCTTTCATATCATCAATATAGCATTAATGAAAAATAGTCACATTATGGCATTAACTATAATAATATTTCATTTCTAGTGGTAATAATGTCATCAACCTCAAGTTTTGTAGATTTCAATATCCAATACACAGCTGTACTCAGAAAATTACACACCGCAGAATCAGACCTGTAAATTAGTTTTAGTAATTCTTGAAGTTTTTAATAACCAATTGAATGTGAGCTCTAAACATGTCAGCAATCCTGCAAGTCATGGCCTTCGTGTAATATAATATTCTTTATTGTAGCGTGTGTTTTGTTTTATAGTGAAATGCAATTACTTAGTTCTCAAAACTGACGAAAGATGGATTTTGGAAAATAGGAAAATTATGTAGGAAAACTAACGCTTCACTGAAAGTTACTATTTTTCTGAAAATCCTTGGATGCCAAGTTTCAAAATGAAGGGTCATTCATTAAAATCCGTTCAGGCATTTTCCCGTAATTTCCATTACCAGTTCAAATTATATATAATATACTGTAGATGTTCTCTTTCAGTGTAACTTACTTTAAGCAAATTTGTTCGATTTCAGTGAACATGAATTGGTAAATCAGATATCATGAATTAGTTTCAAGTGTCTATATTGTGTAATAATGTTTATGATGTTTTAATTTCAAGTGCTGAATTTATATTTTGTTGAATAAATATATTGGCTAATTTATAATTTACAAATACGCGTTCATTCTTTCACTTTATTTGACATTTCGCGATATACCTAGCACATCATGCCATCAGCACCAGGAGGAACTAACCGAGCGGCCAGGGCACACTTTTTCACTGCGAGTGCGAACTCCAGTATATATTAGAGTTCAATGATTGACACTCACTTATGCCCTCAGCTGAATTGCTGCAGAAGGTGGCGGCCCTGCAGCGCGACAAGGAACAGCTGGAGCAGAAGGTTCGCAATCTCGAGGAGGAAAAAAAGTTGAAGGTGAGCAAACGCATCGTCTGATAAAAGAAATCGAGTTACCCGAAACGCACTTTCTCCCGTTTCTACCTTACGGAAACATTCTCTTCCATTAGATTCCCATCAAGTAAATATTGATATTCTATCAGCCTGAGTTGCAAGTGGTTGTCATCTGGATTTGCTCAGTCGAGACTAGGCACGTGAGACGATCGTCCAACACGTGGGTCAGGAGTTCGAACCTGCGAGAGGTTATGTGGCTTTGAATGAGTATGGTCGCTTATTAAAATAACTAGCCGTACCCGTGCGCTCCGCTGCACCCGTTAGAAATAAATATAAAGTAATTACATAATTAAAATAGGACGTTTGATCCAGGAAACATTCGTGTTTGATAGAAGGATAAATCTTTTAATATGTTACTTAATTTAAATTGCATCCAAATAATTAAAATGCGATCATTTTGGTCCAGAGACACTCATTTGGTGCAATGACAATTCCTTTAACCTGTTTCTTAATTTTTATTACATGCAACCATAGTTTAATGAAGATTGATATCATTTATTTTACTTGTTATAGGTTTCCATTGAATTATGGTAATAACTTAATTTTAACCCTTGTTTTCTACGTATTCAGTAAATGGCGCTTGGTCCACTATGCTTGTGAACCCTTCAAATAACTTAAATTATATTATATAATATTACATTACATATATTATATTATATTATATTATATTATATTATATTATATTATATTATATTATATTATATTATATTATATTATATTATATTATATTATATTATATTATATTATATTATATCAGAAGTTACTGTAATAACATTGTAGCATTATGTCCATCTAGAGAAACTACACTTTCCAATGGTGAAATAATAATTAATTATACAAATCGGTTAATTTAGCTTCCGATATTACTTCATACAAACACAGAAACATTCTCTGTAGGCTATGTTTAATAGCTTTCGATTGTTGCTGTCCAAGGCCCCTTATAGACGAAGTCATTGGTTTTTTAATTCATTACACGGCCTTAGATGGCAGTTATTTTAATTTTAAAACTCATTTATCTCATTAAATATCAGTCCTATCAAACTTTTTCAAGGAATAAAACTTATCGCAAATTATGTTTAAAGAAACTTGTGTTATGTAACATTTTTCACAAAAATCAATAATAAGCGAGATATTTCGATTTATTTAATTCAGGCCCCCTTATAACCCCAGTTTTAAATAATGTATTTTGAATTCCATATAGCCTAAAATCTAAGTTACAACGAACTTAATTTATATTCCAATTTTCATCGAAATCCGTTCAGCCATTATCACGTGAAAAGGTAACAAACATACAGACAGACAGACATGCAAACAAAAATTTAAAAAAAGCGATTTTTGGTTTCAGGGTGGTTAATTATATATGTTAGGACCAATTATTTTTGGAAAATCGAAAATTACCAGAAAAATTTCGGTTACAGATTTATTATTACTATAGATAGTAAATATTTGTAACTAGTGATGGGAGTATTCGAATAAAAAATACGAGTACGGATTATTCGATTCTTTTAAGCTCTCGAGATGGCTATATCGTGAAAAAGTATTCGAATACTTTGCTCCGATGGTAGATGCTGCGAGATGTAAAGAATGAAACAGTATAGAGAAGAAAGATCTCGAGAAGACCGGTTGTTCATAAATCGTATACATTCGGCTAACCTGGTGTACAAACATAAAGTAATTGGCGTGCAATAAAGACTTGATTCAGATCGTCTTCTCTGTCTCATCTCTCTCTTATCTAATTACGGAAAGCAGGAATACAGGGCATATCAAAAGTCCGGTAACACTTTCAATATTTTATTACACAAAAACTACTAATGATAGCACTTTCAAACACACTTCAGTTAAAGTCAAACTCTCAAAGTTCTGTTTACACCTTACAGAGATTCAATGTGTAAACCACGAGTGACTCGGCAGATGTCAATCTCTTCCCATACCCTTTTCATCATATCCTCTGTGACCGTGGCGGCAGCTTCTCGAATTTTAGTTCCTCTAAATCACGTGGCAAAGGCGGTACAAACACACGGTCCTTTAGTTACCCCCATAGGAAAAAGTCACATACAGTCATATCGGGTGGCCTTGGTGGTCGTGACGACGCTGACATGACGTGAGCAAAGCATACTGTAGAGTCAAAAACCCTTGTGACACTTGCGCGTCGCACAGGTTTCGTAATGTCTTCTTCAGACGATGAGAATGCCCTGGCTCTCATACAACTTGATAATATTAAAAAACAGATAAGATTTTGTGTGCATCCTTAGTGGCTGAAAAAATGAAGAATGTATGCCATATCTTATTTATTTAATATATTTTATTTGGCCCGGGTTTGAATCCCGTTCGGGGCAAATTACCTGGTTGAGTTTTTTCCGGGGTTTTCCCTCAACCAAATACTAGCAAATGTTGGGTAACTTTCGGTGCTGGACCCCGGACTCATTTCACCGGCATTATCACCTTCATTTCATTCAGACGCTAAATAATCAGAGATGTCGATACAGCGTCGTAAAGTAACCCAAAAAATTATTTTTATTTGTTTCATTTATTTATGAATGTTTATTTATTTCTGCATGTATTTATTTATTCATTCATTCATTTATGCATTTATTTATGTACTTATTTATGCGTTTATTTATTTATTTATTTATTTATTTACTTACTTACTTACTTACTTTACTTACTTACTTTACTTACTTAATTATTTATTTATTTATTTATTTATTTATTTATTTATTTATTTATTTATTTATTTATTTATTTATTTATTTATTTACTCATTTATTTATTTATTCATGCATTTATTTATTCATTTATTGATTGATTCATTTATTTATTTATTCATTCATTCATTTATTTGTTTATTCTGATAGAGTTAAGGCCATGAGACTTTCTCTTCCACTCTACCAGAAGTGAAATAGAGTATACATTGAAACAATAAAAAGTAGTAATATTTTAGTACATTATGCAACGAGCCTATAATGGTAGTAATTAAGACGCAAGTATGATTGTTTATGAAACGAGCGCAAGCGAGTTTCATAATTTTCATACGGGCGTCTTTATTACCATTATAGGCAAGTTTCATACGACTTTTTATGCTCGACCATATTTCTAACTTGAAAGTATTGAAAATTAGGTCTTTTTATGGTTATGTGCGAACTGACCTGAATTGTGAGATGTGCGCAGACACGAAAGTATTGATTTTTTCGGAGGCCGAATGTCATTGACGTTGGCACAGAATAAGAATGAACATTACTCTGATATAACCTGGAAATTTAGAATTGAAAAACGAGATGACAAATTGAATTTATTTGAATATTATTTACAATTAACACTAATTATTATAGTAACAGAACATAACCTTCTGCGACAGTATTGGATTTCCAGCCTCCGTGACTTTTCGCTAATTGTCTGTCGATTGCATATCCGAGAATAATCGATATAACGGTACAAAGCTGACTTGTGATTGACTGAAGACCTGTAGATACTTTAATGAGTAGGTGTACTTTAATGACATGCATTAAAGGGCTGCTACCAGGTGTATAATTACTACATTTCGGCATGGTCGAGCATAAATATATAAAAGCGTTATCATCCACGTTAAGAAGCTTACATACTGTATAATGAAATATTGACGAAACATGATACATAATTATTTATAATTTATATTCTATTGCCACTTTATAATAGGCCTGAATGACAATTTATACAAATACATGGAATAACCTATTAAATTCGGCTAACACAAATTAATTCCATGTAAAAATATATACTTTTAATTCTTAATTTAAATTGATTAACTGTTCGAGAATCCTTGACATAACGAGGTAAGGAGTTCCATAGGAGACAAACTGACACGGTGAAAGAGAATGAATAGAATGAGGTACGGTGACGAAGAATAGATAATAAAGTCTGATGAATTAGAGGGTGGGGTTGAGAAGTTGCGTTCTACGAGTTCTAAATGTACTGCATTTGCGGACTGCTGCTGTAATGACCACGCGCGCTGTTCACAGAGCCACGGTATGGCGGCGTACGAGGGCTTCACAGAGAGCGAGCTGCAGGCGGCGCTGGAAGTGCTGAAGAGCAAGTGCCGAATGAAGGACGTCATCATCACGGCGTTGGCCGACGATCTGCGCATGCGTTGCCCCAGCGGCGTGTACGACCATCTGCTCAAGAACGTCGCCGAGGAGAATGTCGAGGCGTCACCTCCGCGAGACTTCAACCGCGAGCAGCTCTGCGAGTATCTGAACAGACCGCCGGGCTATGTGAGTATCAGGGAAACTACGCTATACGTGGTAAAGGATGTTCTCCTCGATTTGCCGGGCTATATATCAGAGAAACAGCGCGCTACAGCTAGTCAGGGATGTTGTTCTCGAGGTGCCGAGCTATGTATCAGGCAAAAACTTCGCGCTGTAGGTGGTCAAGGATGTTCTTCTAGAAGGGCCGGGCTATGTATCAGGGAAACTGCGCACTACAGCTAGTCAGGGATGTTCTTCTCGAGGTTCCGAGCTCTGTATCAGGGAAAGAGCGCGCCACAGCTGGTCGGGGATGATCTTCTCGAGGTGACGGGCTATGTAACAGGGGAACTGAGCGCTAAAGCTGATCAGGGATGTTCTTCTCGAGGTGACGGGCTATGTAACAGGGAAACTGTGCGCTACAGCTGATCAGGGATGTTCTTCTCGAGGTGACGGGCTATGTAACAGAGGAACTGAGTGCTACAGCTGATCAGGGATGTTCTTCTCGAGGTGACGGGCTATGTAACAGGGAAACTGTGCGCTACAGCTGATCAGAGATGTTCTTCTCGAGGTGACGGGCTATGTAACAGAGGAACTGAGTGCTACAGCTGATCAGGGATGTTCTTCTCGAGGTGACGGGCTATGTAACAGGGGAACTGAGCGCTACAGCTGATCAGGGATGTTCTTCTCGAGGTGACGGGCTATGTAACAGGGGAACTAAGCGCTACAGCTGTTCAGGGATGTTCTTCTCGAGGTGCCTGGCTATGTAACAGGGGAACCGAGCGCTACAGCTGATCAGGGATGTTCTTCTCGAGGTGACGGGCTATGTAACAGAGGAACTGAGTGCTACAGCTGATCAGGGATGTTCTTCTCGAGGTGACGGGCTATGTAACAGGGGAACTGAGCGCTACAGCTGATCAGGGATGTTCTTCTCGAGGTGACGGGCTATGTATCAGGGAAACGGCGCGCTACAGCCGATCAGGGATGTTCTTCTCGAGGTGACGGGCTATGTAACAGGGGAACTGAGCGCTACAGCTGATCAGGGATGTTCTTCTCGAGGTGACGGGCTATGTATCAGGGAAACTGTGCGCTACAGCTGATCAGGGATGTTCTTCTCGAGGTGACGGGCTATGTAACAGGGGAACTGAGCGCTACAGCTGATCAGGGATGTTCTTCTCGAGGTGACGGGCTATGTAACAGGGGAACTGAGCGCTACAGCTGATCAGGGATGTTCTTCTCGAGGTGACGGGCTATGTAACAGGGGAACTGAGCGCTACAGTTGATCAGGGATGTTCTTCTCGAGGTGACGGGCTATGTAACAGGGGAACCGAGCGCTACAGCTGATCATGGATGTTTTTCTCGAGGTGACGGGGTATATATCAGGGAAACTGCACGCTACAGCTGATCAGGGATGTTCTTCTCGAGGTGACGGGCTATGTAACAGGGGAACTGAGCGCTACAGCTGATCAGGGATGTTCTTCTCGAGGTGACGGGCTATGTATCAGGGAAACTGTGCGCTACAGCTGATCAGGGATGTTCTTCTCGAGGTGACGGGCTATGTAACAGGGGAACTGAGCGCTACAGCTGATCAGGGATGTTCTTCTCGAGGTGACGGGCTATGTAACAGTGGAACTGAGCGCTACAGCTGATCAGGGATGTTCTTCTCGAGGTGACGGGCTATGTAACAGGGGAACTGAGCGCTACAGCTGATCAAGGATGTTCGTCTCGAGGTGACGGACTATGTAACAGGGGAACTGAGCGCTACAGTTGATCAGGGATGTTCTTCTCGAGGTGACGGGCTATGTAACAGGGGAACCGAGCGCTACAGCTGATCATGGATGTTTTTCTCGAGGTGACGGGGTATGTAGCAGGGGAACTGAGCGCTACAGCTGATCAGGGATGTTCTTCTCGAGGTGACGGGCTATGTAACAGTGGAACTGGGCGCTACAGCTGATCAGGGATGTTCTTCTCGAGGTGACGGGCTATGTAACAGAGGTACTGAATGCTACAGCTGATCAGGGATGTTCTTCTCGAGGTGACGGGCTATGTATCAGGGAAACGGCGCGCTACAGCTGATCAGGGATGTTCTTCTCGAGGTGACGTGCTATGTAACAGGGGAACTGAGCGCTACAGCTGATCAGGGATGTTCTTCTCGAGGTGACGGGCTATGTATCAGGGAAACGGCGCGCTACAGCTGATCAGGGATGTTCTTCTCGAGGTGACGTGCTATGTAACAGGGGAACTGAGCGCTACAGCTGATCAGGGATGTTCTTCTCGAGGTGACGGGCTATGTATCAGGGAAACTGTGCGCTACAGCTGATCAGGGATGTTCTTCTCGAGGTGACGGGCTATGTAACAGGAGAACTGAGCGCTACAGCTGATCAGGGATGTTCTTCTCGAGGTGACGGGCTATGTAACAGTGGAACTGAGCGCTACAGCTGATCAGGGATGTTCTTCTCGAGGTGACGGGCTTTGTAACAGGGGAGCTGCTCCTTACAGTAGCGAGGGAGGTTCTCCTCGAAGTGCAGGAAGTGTCTTGTTCTGCAGAAGGGACGCGCTATGCCCCCTCACCCAGATCCGGCCGCCAAGGAGTGCGAGGAATGGCGCCGCAGAACATACGAAGCGAGTGACCCACTTCCCCGAAGAGTGACATCACCGCCCGCCCCACCTCCCGAGGAGAAGGTGGATGTTGCAGTGCCCTCACCTTCGGGCCTGCAGGTGATGCGCCGGGTTGGACCCGACAGCCTGCTGGTGCGATGGGATGTGCCGCAGGAGAACATCTCGGGTTACGAGGTGAGTGCCTCCTCGCATCGTGTACCTTCAGATGGACTGCGCAGCATGTATACGCATTATATAAGGTACAATCAATATATTTCCGAACTGCACTTGTATTTATTGTTCTGTTAAACATACATGCACGTGTCACTGAAGATCATTGCTTCCATTCCTGTTCAGTCAGTCTATCAAAAACGTCTGCACATAATTTTGTGCAAACATGTCAAGGACCTATTACGATATTTCCTTGAATCTCTCCATTTACGCCTTATGGGTGGTCTTCTTGTCTGCCTTTCAAGTGATGCATTTCCTATACTGGGTGTTCATTTCAAAGTGTGTCATGACGTCACTGTTGTGAGTCAGCGATTTGAAGCGAGTTTCAGCTTTTGTATCAGAGAAGTTGCCTATTAATCAAGGCGTTCAATCTGAACTTGAGAACGTGTACGGTATAACTTGAACGTCGTAGCAACAGATGGCGGTCTGTACGGTCTGTGTGCTACCATAACCTCTTTGAACTGTGTTTCGCGCGGCCAAATTGTACGCAGGGTATTTGTTATCATCGGTTGCGTACGGCAACATTCCACAACACAAATCAAATGTTCCGTGTCCATGTTGACCGTCCAAGTTAATATCAACAAATACGTAAGTAATCGTCTTAACCCTCTCCCCATATCCCGACAGAAAGAAAAAACTCACCTCAGTACATGTTTCGAAACAGTTCACATTCCTGCCACTACCGGCGTTACCGTACGTATCGGTAAGTACTCTTCTGAATGAACGCCGTACTTGCCAGGCAACTTCTCTGGGACATAAGAAGAACATCTGCTTGCGGAAGTGTAGGAAGTGTAGGAATATTGAATTCTCTAGGCTCATCGACTAGCCACATGACGGCTTACAGCGAGCAATGACACACTTTGAACTGAACACCCAGTATAATCCAGTCGTTTCCCTGGTTGTAGATAACTTCTCCCTTTCGTATGTACTGCGTGTTGCCTACATTCAGAGCAGTCCGGGAATTTATTGATTGCTCCTTGTAGGATGCGAAGTACGTGCGGAATGCTAGTCCGTGCACTGCCTCAAGCGTTTGCTCTCCGCAGATCTACGTGAACGGAGTGCTCGCGGAGATCGTATCCTGTGCGTCACGTGACAAGGCGTTGCTGGAATGTCTGGACCTGCACAGCAAGGTCGTGCTGACGCTGTACGCGCTGACGCCGCACGGTCGCTCCTTGCCCGCCTGTGCCGTGTACCCCGACCCCGGCCACGAGGTAGAGCTGCGCTCCTTCCACATGTGAAGCTGTTTTGTCCAAATTATACACTGTTTGTCTGTCATTAAATTGTCCGTGTGTCGTCAGTCTGTTTTCTAATCTTCCTTTTTTAATTAATTATTTAACGATGCTGTATGAACTACTAGGTTATTTAGCCGTGATGGAATTGGTTATGGATTGGAGACGGTATTTGGAGATATTTCAGAAAAAAATCCAACCAGGTAATCAGCCCAAGTGGAAATCGAACCTGCGCTCGATTGAAACTCCTGAAACGAGGCGCATCCATAAAGTAACTTTCCCACTCGCCCCACAGCTAGCAAACCATATGTTGCACGAAGCGACTGTCGTCTGTGATTATGGTTGGCCTCCCACTGCGCTCCTCGTCATGCACATTTTGGCGTCCTGCTGAAAATCGTCTACAGCAGCAACCCACCATCTGCTTGCCCATAGACCTGGCACAGCTGACGATCAATTTCAATCGGCGCTATGCCCTGTGCATTCAAAAACTTTATAACTGACCGCACTTCACACGGTGGGAGCTGGAATAGGAACGTCCATCTTCAACCAATGCAACGAAGCTACTGAGAGCACTCGGGAAGTTCCGCTAGCGCATGCGCCATGCCAGGACATTACTCTATCACGTACACACAGTCGCTTCGCGCAACATATGGTTTGCTGGCTGTGGGAGGAGTGGGAAAGTTACTTTATGGACGCTCCTCGTAAGCAGACACACACCTTAGCCGACTGAGCTACGCCGGTGGCTTGTAATCTTGTGCCAACCCCGAACTCTTTAACATTCTCTGTTGCATACACAGTTTCTGCACTGAAATTCATTGCAGGGATTCAGAGTTACAATGTCTATGGAAAAATGTCAACGAGGAAAAAAGGTCCAAAGTTTTTTCAAGTCCAATGGAAATTTTGTCCATTTGAAAAGACGTCCAAAGTAAAAAAGTCCATACCTAGATAATCCAAAGTCGAAAATTTCGTAGATAAATAGTCCAAACTAAAAAATCCAAAGTCAAAATTATGAATTGTTAATTGTAGTGATTGTTAGGATGACACTCGGAAGGAAATTAGACGCAGAATAAATATGGGAAATGCCTGTTATTATTCGGTTGAGAAGCTTTTGTCATCTAGTCTGCTGTCAAAAAATCTGAAAGTTAGAATTTATAAAACAGTTATATTACCGGTTGTTCTGTACGGCTGTGAAACTTGGACTCTCACTTTGACAGACGAACAGAGATTGAGGGTTTTTGAGAATAAGGTTCTTAGGAAAATATTTGGGGCTAAAAGGGATGGAGTTACAGCAGAATGGAGAAAGTTACACAACACAGAACTGCACGCATTGTATTCTTCACCTGACATAATTAGGAACATTAAATCCAGACGTTTGAGATGGGCAGGGCATGTAGCACGTATGGGCGAATCCAGAAATGGATATAGAGTGTTAGTTGGGAGGCCAGAGGGGAAAAGTCCTTTGGGGAGGCCGAGACGTAGATGGGAGGATAATATTAAAATGGATTTGGGGGAGGTGGGATATGATGGTAGAGACTGGATTAATCTTGCTAAGGATAGGGACCGATGACGGGCTTATGTGAGGGCGACAATGAACTTCCGGGTTCCTTAAAAGCCAGTAAGTAAGTAAGTGATTGTTAGGAGTGCTACGAGGAATTGGTCGTCTCTAAATTCAATTGAAATTTACAAGTAAACGTATGGCATACTTAGTTGATTCACAGAAGAATAAACCAATTTTGGTTATGACTCTTTCGTGTACCATTTACGTTCGGCTAACAGGAAGGACAAGCGCTTCTGGACCTGCTGTAATTCTACATATGTCACAATTTTTATTTAAATAATAGAATCTTAGAAAAGATGGCACAAGTAAGCATCTCCATGAAGCTAGTGTTGTTGACATTTAAGTTAGAAAAGTTTCAAAAATGTATTTTGGTCTACTCCGAAAGGACGTCCTAATGAAATGCTCTCTCGAATTGTCCGTTCCGTTCTGGAAAATGTGCAAAACGAAAAGATTTTAACCGCTCTTTCAGACAGAAACAACCTACGAAGAACTGTTAACAAACAACAAAATCGACGTAGATCCCCGAATGTTAGAAATATGCAAGATCTCGAAATAAATCACCCATTTGATGAGACATTGAGAGGTGAACAATTTATCCTGTTTGACTCCGGTAGAGAAGATCTGGACAGATTTATAATATTCTCCACGAACCGTAACAGTGAACATTTGAGTGGATCGGGACATTACTTCACAGATGGAAGGTTTAAGACAGTTTATGCATCTGTTTACTATGCTAAAATTTATAACACAGTAATTCTTCTCAAGCAACCTTAACTTCTGTTCCTCTCTCAGAGTGAGAGTCCAAGTTTCACAACCATACAGAACAACCGGTAATATAACTGTTTTATAAATTGTAACTTTCGACCTTTTTTTGAGAGCACACTGGATGATAAAAGCTTCTCAACCGAATAATAACAGGCATTTCCCATATTTATTCTGCGTTTAATTTCGTCCCGAGTGTCGTTTATATTTGTTACTGCTGCTCCAAGATATTTGAATTTTTCCAACTCTTCAAAGTATAAATTTCAATTTTTATATTTAACCTCAAGATTAGAACTATGTAATTATGAATATACAATAAATTAATTTCAAGGTACATTATTGGACATTAATTACATTGGTCATTTACTTTTGGACAGTTTGTATTGAACCATTTACATTGATATTTTATTCCTGGACAATTTTATTTTCGGACATTTTTTCCATTGACATTATGACCTGCAAGACGTTGCAGGGAGTGTAGGAATCAAGTATGGCAGTGATGGGCATAATGTTCCCACATGGGCATTCCTTACACCACTCCTTCATTTCCCCGTCCACAAGTATTCTGCGTGTACGTACAGTAGGTAAAGGTTGAACCTCCTACCATATCAGTAGTGTGTGAAGTAGTGGAATTGTAGTTATCGATTTAATTTCAAAGGACCATGGGAACAAGAGTACTTTGTTGTTATGAATAACGGGAAAACGCAGTGCCTCAACTGTTCAGTTGAAATTTACATAAAACATTATAATATTGGAATGCACATAACAAGGATTTTGGTACACATAAACTGACAGGTAAGAGTTTAATATAGGACTGTTAAAATACTTTACCTTAAAATAATGGTTTACGTTTATTTGTAATAGTATTCAGCGTGATATGAACAGACGATCATTTATTATAGGTAAGAAGTCATTGTGATAAAATGAATGCCTAATTTTCCGATGACAGAAATTGTAAAAAGAATAAATTAAATAAAAAATATGTAATAAAATGACGCAGAGTTCAATTTACTATTTTCTAAAGCGGAAGGAATGAATTAGCGGATGTAATTGAGAAAGGTTCTGTACAGAACTTATTATAATTAACAACACATTCCAATTCTTTTATTTTATGTAAGTACAGTAGTTTAATCTATTTGTGTAAAAAAGAAGTCTCGCCTCTTAAACAACCAGATCAGTTTTACATGGAACTGTCACTGATCGTTTAATACGGGTTTCACTGTATATTAATAGCATGGGATTCATTGGAAACCAACATATGGATCGAATAGACTGTAGCAGTCGCATCTAATATATTATCGATCAAGTAGCCTAAGACGTTTTAACTGTCTACGACAGAGGTCTCCAAAAAGCGTATCGTCATTCGTGCTCTCGATGCTGCCCGCCGAACACAGTGTGCTGTAAGGCTAGAGAAGGGGAAGAGACTCGTACCTCAACAGATGGGAGAGGTCAGTGGGGGATCGCGGCAACGGTCTGTTTATGGTTACAAATAATAACATCAAAAGAACAAGAAATATCATACGTTTGTATATTATTTTGACATACTATGAAGCTGGAGCCCTGTCTGTTGCTATTGACACAAGCCATTGCAAATTCAACCTCTTCTGTTCTATGGTGCCTTTCAGTGCCTGGAAAAGATCTTCTCCAGTTGTATTTTGTAATTACATCTAGAAGACATTCAGACACAGTAAAATGTTCATTAACTCCTCGGATGAAAATGGCTAGGTGAGCTTTGTCATCTCTATCTGTGCTTTCATCCAATGCATGTTAGTAAGCTACAAACTGGTTAATTGTGGTTTCGACTTCAGATTCAATTACATTTACAATCTTTAAATTCCTTCTCTGAACTCTAATTGGAAACAATTTAATTTTCTTAAACTTTGACTTTGTTCTGGACACAGTATTTTAGTAACGTCCTGTATGCACGATTTTATAAATGATGCTTCTGTAAAGGGCTTCATTGATTTTCCAATATTCCAAGCTAAAACATAGCTAGCAAGAAACTTTTTTGTTTAAGACTGAGGACACGTGTGTGATTTGTGTTTGTATTTTCTTGTTTTATATTAAATTTTATATTTATCAAAATATTTGTAGGCCTACGCATTTCACCTAAAATTAAACGAAAAACTATAAGTATGCCATGCGGAACTGAGTGTCAACGTATTGTAATATACTGATTATTATGTATAACCAACAGTTATACAGACGTCCCAAAAAGAAATTATTTTCACATGTCCAATATGCCTGTAATTGTATGATATTCTTTGTGAAGGGTCGAGTATTGTCGCATGTTGAATTTTAACACACCCTTAAGAATTTTCGAACAAATTAAGCATTTCACATTCTCCCCACTAACACAAAAAAGCCTCTTCCTATTCATCCTTGAATGTATACGTCAATAATTGGAAGACATTGTGAAACGGTGGAACATTCCGACCAGATTATACCGAATTGCACGATAAAATTATTCAGTGTAAATGAAATTCTTAACTTAAAGATTTAACCTGTATGAATTATCAATGATAATGGCAGTCCGCCACTGCTCTTCGTTCGCGCACTAACATTGAGTACAGTACAGGTGGAGATGGGTGAAGCGGAGCGCGCTCATTATGTACTGGCTTCGATTCCGTTCAGGGGCTTACTCCCGAGTACGCTTTTTGAGACGTCTGGTCTACGATGTATGGCGCCATATTTGAAGAGTAAAGGAATTAAAATTTTTAGTTGATTAGCTACTGTATATGGATCCCAACTATCTTATACAGCACCATGTTTATGATCATTGGGATTTGTATTTCTATTCACCATTGGAGGTTTAACTCGATTTAAACAGATTTGTGCAACAGTCGGAAGAAATCTAAAAAATAAGACAAGCAAGAACCTCAGATGAAATTCTTTAGTACGTACATCTGTTTTATGTAAGCTTGAGAAAAATCAACTGCATACATCTACTTACACAGTGTAATTTAAACAGATTTGTACAACAGTCCGAAGAAATCTAAAAAATTTGACAAGAACCTCAGATGAAATTCTTCAGTACGTACATCTGTTTTATGTAAGTTGGTGAAAAATCAACTGCATACATCTACTTACACTGCAATTTATATGATCAAGTTATATTTGAAGAAAGTGAAGACACGCTACAAATGGCAACATTTCAACAAGATAAATTAATAAGAACTTATAATCTACATTTATCCATTGGAAAGTAAAAGAATAATGGCTTTCTTAGGTGAAATTCCAGTCTGAGCTACGATAATCCTAAAAGATAAAATGATAGAACAAGTGCAATATTTTAATTGTCTTCTCATAAGAAGTCAACGAACTCAGGTCTGTCTTTCTTAATGAACTACCTCCCATCTCCCTTCCTGGCTACAATGTTGCAAGCCGGTCGCATCAGTCAGTGGCTTCAAATTAATGGTTTTTAAATTAAATTGACACGAAAATCGTTTACGCTATTGAAATACGCCAGAGGGATAAGTTATTCTTTATTGCATTTTCTATCGATATGGACAAAAATCACGATCCTCTCGAGTTACTGAATAAGAGGATGTTAAATATTTGGAATAAAATTAAAAAAAAAAAATCTATATACTTTCGACTAATATTGTATTACAGTTTTTTGTTACATACATAAGCTCTTCGCTCTGAAAATCTGCAGAGTACTTCACTTCCACCCTGTATAGTGTATACATCTATTATCAGGCAGTACATCTCAGTTTAAGATATGTGTCAGAGAAAGAACGATTGTTTGTATGCATCTGAAGTCTGATTAGCGGAATGTGTTACTAGTCAGGTGTGTATGCAATGGAGGGGGAAAGGAACTGGCCAACTTACCCTATTAACTCCTAGCTTAGTTATCTCATGAATGATGACTTAATGGCATCAGAAGGAGACAGACATGTTGGAAGATCTCTGCATCGATGCCAGGATGACTCTTGAGTGGGAACAGACCAGATGGGCTTGCAGCAGACTTTTTTAAGGTAAGTGCACCAATACCTTTTGTGTACAAATCATAAAATTAAAGTTAATTTTGTTATTTCGATGCTTAGTAAATGATTTAATGTATGTATATATTTTGAAAATATACTTCAAGGAAATAAATAGATATGGTAGGTTTTCGCAATCACGATAAATGCGAAATGCGCCCAAATGCTGTCAACATAAGTAATTTTTCATATGAGGAAACAAAGAGGAAGGCAGAAAATAGGAAAGACTGGAGAAGCTGGGTTTGCAGTTAAAGACCTGCCCTTGGTCAGAACACTATGAATGAATGAATGAATAAGTAATTTTATGTTTAAAAGCATGTTAAGTTTATTACTATAGTTTTTTAATCCGAGATAAAATGAAAAATTGAGTACAAAACGCGAAATGTATATATATATATATATATATATATATATATATATATATATACATGAAAAAAATATTCTTTTCTAAGTTAGGAATCTTTCAATCTTTCAAAATTCAATAAATCAATTAAAACTAAAATATCATGTATGTATATAATAATTATTTCTCCAGTATATTATTGCATAATATTTTGCATTTATTTTACAATTGTATTATTTAATATTTTTCATTTCATTTTATTATTTGTACTTTCTAGTTAACCGAATCTTCTATGTTTTAACTGATATAATTTTGTTGTATTTCTTGTATTATTATTTTGATATTCGTCACTTTACGTTTGCTTACATATATTTGATTATTTAAATTAAACAATTAAATAATTATTTTAGTGTAGGCTTAAACTTATAATATTATTTTTTCATTATTCGATGTAAACTCCACTCCCGGCCACAAGCTTTTGCTTCATCGGGAGTGCGAAACAAAAGTGTACCATTATTATGATCGTTCAAATCAATTATTATTATTATTATTATTATTATTATTATTATTATTATTATTATTATTATTATATATGTCTGTGCAATAAAAGCGAAATTACATTTTACGGGGCATTTTTGTGATTTTGTAAAAAAAATCTGTCTAAAGGCCCTTCACATATAGTTGCTTACATTTTTTAAAATAGTTTAGTAACCTCTTTAATGTTAGCTTTTAAGTATAAGTAGCATAGGAATATGAATTACTGACACCCTGTATGTTTTTATATGTACTTTTATCTCTAGTTTTCAACTAACTGTCTGGTTCTGGTGGTAGAATATTGGCTGCCTATGCGATCTCTTCAGAGTTCGCTCGCAAACAAGTTGCATGTGGTAGCGAGTGATAATGATGGAGTTAACAGGTTGGATCGGGATAGAATCACACCATATGTTTTGTATTGTGTCTTAATGTTTGCAATTTCACTGTAATTTTATATTGTGTTCCTTTGCTTTTTTATAATTTTCAAGAATTTTAATGGAAATGTAGAAAATACACCTGTTACATTGGCGACATTGAATTTCTACCACTAAACTTTCTATAAAAAAAATGGTGCACCCCAAAAGGCTACAAAATGCTAAATTCAAACATTAAAAATGATATAAAATACTAAATATGATTTTTGAAGTGATAAATTTTTAATTTTAAGTTATTGAAATCCACCATCTATAGAATGTAAACACTAATAGCAGTAACTGAAACGTCATGAAACGTGTAGACTGTATAGCGCAGGCCTGCACAAGGTTTGCGCTCTCCGAGCCGGCTCACAGCCCATGAGCGGAATGCAGATATTGGCTGCGCTCTGTATAAGGGTGGACTGGAAGAAGGGGGTGATCTCGTACAAAATATACACAAAAGTAAATACAGTAGGCCTACTAGTAAGAGTGTTTATGAAGTGAATTCCCGTTCAGTATTTGCAAACCTATCTTGGACTATTATTAATTAATAAAGAATACAGAAATAATAGAAATTCTATAGCTACTTAAATGTACAATATCATTTTGTTATATTTATCAGCACATCAAAACGAGGTTTTATTCTGTTGGCAGCTGAAAGGAACAGTAGCCTACTGATCGTAATGAAATATCATTTACAGATGTTCGATGTCTGCCTTCATTAAAGTTGATTACAGAAAACGGTAGCTCACAAATATAAATGTTGAGCCAAACATAGCAATCATTTTCACAGCCAGCCTGTATAGTCGTGGATATTATTGCTAATGCTTAGTCTTGTAAAACTCAACCAGGCTAGTAGTATTATTCAAACGATCTTTAGCCCTTAGGTCACATTGAAGATCAATAAGTTCCAGCTGTAAATCGTTAAATGTTATGTTCCGTCTTTTAGATTCCTCCATACTGTACTGTAGCAGTAGGTAAGCAACGTGAAACAGTTACTGAGAATAGGCCTACACACTGCACTCCACTAGATAACTGACAGTCAGTGGTCGTTTCCCTCTCCTCTACCTATATCAAGTCTATGTCACTCTGACGTATCTTCCTCTCCGTTTCGGCGAGCGGTAAACACCGCTCTCCCGCTCCGAAGGAGCGCGCGCGCTCGTTGAGCACTGATTGTGCAGGTATGGTGTAGACTGTAGAGCAGAAACTATAAAAATGAGAAATTAAATTATTTGTACATTTACATGATACCGATTCTCTTTCCTCCCATAGGTAGTACGTTGTTTCCTCTTCTATCACAACGCTGTACAGACAACGTAGTCGCAATAATCCCTTTGGATGGCAACAATGACTGCCCTGTTACCACGCAACCTCGGAGTCTCGAATTTGAAGCGTCAGATGCGATATGAGCGCCGCAGGCGGCGCCGAGGGACCTGACATCCTGGCGTTGAGAGGATGGAGCAGAAAGACTCGACTTCGCAGGCCGTCGAGCAGGAGAAGCTCAACTTGGCGCGGCAGAACGGAGAGCTGGAGCAGCGAACGAAGAGAAAGGTACAGATCTCTAAATCTGATTTAACCATTCTAGGTACCCCTATTTTCTTAGATGCAGTTCAAGATATTGCAAAGCAGAAATTGCTTCGTTTGAAAACTTTGCTTGACAGGTTAGTCCCCCTTAATCCCCACATATCTTACTTTCTCCTTACTTACTTACTTACTTACTTACTGGCTTTTAAGAAACCCGGAGGTTCATTGCCGCCCTCACATAAGCCCGCCATCGGTCCCTATCCTGTGCAAGATTAATCCATTCTCTACCATCATATCTCACCTCCCTCAAATCCATTTTAATATTATCTTCCCATCTACGTCTCGGCCTCCCTAAAGGTCTTTTTCTCTCCGGCCTCCCAAATAACACTCTATATGCATTTCTGGATTCGCCCATACATGCTACATGCCCTGCCCATCTCAAACGTCTGGATTTAATGTTCCTAATTATGTCAGGTGAGGAATACAATGCGTGCAGTTCTGTGTTGTGTAACTTTCTCCATTCTCCTGTAACTTCATCCCTCTTAGTCCCAAATATTTTCCTAAGCACCTTATTCTCAAACACCCTTAACCTATGTTACTTTCTCCTTAAGAACTGTTTATTGATTCCAAAATTTAACTACTTTTTGCGGACTACCCCTATATGGTTGTTTCCGTCTTTCCTCTGTCAAGCTGACAATATGTTACGTCATTACTTACAAATTTTACTTAATATTTCTCTTAGTGATTGCAGTTGGATTCAGGCTTCTCTACCTATTAAATTTGGTGGGTTAGGTATTAGAAAATTGAGTGATATTTGTACGCCGGCATTTTTAGCTTCTGCACACGGGGTTTTGGACCGAATCAAATCTATTTTTCCCTCTTACAGTGATTCGGTTCAGATCCCTTTTGTGCAGGAGGCTTTAGTTCGATGGGGTGAGGTTTCCAATAACTCTAATCCTCCGTATTTTCCAGCGGTTCAAAAGAATTGGGATGAAATACTAATCTCTCTTGTTAAGGAGTCCCTTCAGTCATCTTTTTCTTCAGATACAGATCGTGCTCGTTTTTTGGCTCTCCAACAAAATGTTTCAGGATCTTGGCTTCATGCAATTCCTTCCCCTAACATCGGTACCCTTATGGATCCCAGATCCTTTAAAGGTTCCGTGGCTTTACGCCTCGCTTGCAAAATCTGTCACATTCATAAATGTATCTGTGGCAATATTGTAGATTCTTATGGCCACCATGCCTTAAGCTGTGTCATGAGTAAGGGGCGTCTCTCTCGTCATTCATCGCTCAATGACATCATTAAAAGAGCATTAACATCTTCAGGGGTTCCATCCATCTTAGAAACTTCCGGGATCAGCCGTTCAGACGGCAAGAGACCCGTTGGTCTGACTCTAGTCCCGTGGCGTGTAGGCAAATCCTTAATTTGGGATTCCACATGTGTGGATACACTGGCCCCTCAACCTCTAAGACACCAGGATCTGCAGCAGAAAGTGCCGCTGTAAGTAAACACCATAAATATAAACATCTTGCAGATAATTATATTTTTGTCCCTTTTGCGGTTGAAACGTTTGGATCATAGTGTAGTGAAGCCAAAGCTCTCATCTCCACCATAGGCAGAAGTTTAGTGCAGCTTTCTGGGGACCCTCGAAGCAGTCAATATCTAGGTCAGCGCATCGGTATCGCCATTCAGCGCGGTAATGCTACAAGTATTATTGCATCCTTCCCCGAGTCCTCTTATTTAGATGAAATTTTCTTCCTTTAATTATTCAATTTATTTGTATTTTATTATAGTATACATGTCAATGTGAATACAATTTTTTTATTTGTAAAACTAAAAAAAAAAAATATTCTCTATTTGTAAAATTCTTTATAAAGTATACTCGTATTAAAACAATAAAATTATACTAGTAATGACTAAAAAAAAAAAACAGATCTCTCTTCTCCTGGGACCTTGTCTCTCCCTTGCAAAATTACGATTCTCAATCTGTAAATTAAAATATGGTCGTTTACAACATTATGAAATTTGCACGAACTGGCATGCGCGAACCATTTCGTGCAAATATACAGAGTAAACTGTAATGTCATTAATTTAAGGGGTTATTCTTTGAGATATATCAAACAAAAACGTATGATACAATTTTTCTCATTTTTGTTTCCTTTTCGAGATAAAAATTGTTTTATATTAAACATTTCATAGCGTGTTTTGGGAAAGCCATTGATTTAATTCCCAATATGCTCAGTCAATTTAAGAGAGCAGTGTATTATGATAATAATTTATTGAAATAATTTTAGTGTTGTCATATACAGAAATTTCATCGGAACAAATGTAACTTTTCCTTCTGAAAAGAATTGGCACAATGTTACATTTGTTCGGATCAAATTTCTACACATCTGAAGGACAAAACTAAATTCTTTCAATAATGTATTATCATAATACACTGCTCTCTTAAATTGACCATATTGGGAATTAAATCAATGGCTTTCCCAAAACACGCTATGAAATGATTGGGTTACAAGCTGAGAAGAAACTGCCTACTTAAGGATGCACTGGAAGGAATGGTGAACAGGAGAAGAATTCGGGGCAGAAGAAGGTATCAAATTATATACGAGATTAAGATATATGGGTCATATGCAGAGATTAAGAGGAACACAAAAAATAGGAAAGATTGGCGAAAGCTGGGTTTGCAGTGAAAGACCTGCCCTCGGGCAGAACACTTATGTTTAATATGTATGTATGTATGCATGTATGTATGTATGTATGTATGTATGTATGTATGTATGTAGAATGCATCAATTAGAAATGGTATAAAAAAGAAGCGTGATCGGTTGGAGAGCTATATTACATTGTTCAATAGAAATGAACTTTCCATAAATGATTTTGTGACAGTAATATCAAAGACGAACTTTCCAGAAATACTGTAATTAGATGAAAACAGTGTTAAAATATACCTACCGTGTAGGTTGGGATTAATTTCATAAATTTGCTACGTGACTTATTCACAAACCTCTACGTTGCATTTTACCTGTGTATGATATTTTATACGTAGTCGAACTAGAAACGACCTTCCTAGCTACTTCCAACAATAAAATTCTATCTGTGGTCCAATTAGACTGTACCTTTTTCCTTTTGGTCGCACTGGAAGACTCTGGTTGCGTTCTCATCACCTATAAACTGCTCAGCTTCCTTCAGCTCGTAATGTACAGGGACATCATTTTATTTTTACTTCAATTTTTATTGTACCTGAGTTTTTGAATGTACTTCACTCCCACCCCTACTACTAACGAAGTTCAACCGTTCTCCACACAGATCCAAGACCGCGTATACAGTCATAGTAGCCTCACCGTCACAGTACGTTCCAAAAATATGTTCGCGTTTTCCAATGACGAAAGAGCATTCAATATTGCATCATTTTCGCACAGGTACTGTCGTCCATTTGCCTACGTCGCATTCCGGTTTTCTCCACCAGCTTCTATTCGCCTCTCTGTAAAGGCTAGTGACTGGGCTGTCTTATCTCTTTTCTGAGAACATTAATTTCTGTTAGGAATTGGACATCTACGTAATATTATACCCATAAAACTGTTTAAAATAACTTAAATAAAAGGACCTCGTTAAGTAATTAACTGTCACGTGATTTCCCTCCTTTCTACGATCCTGCGACATAACCACTTGGACGGACAGTAGATAGCATTTCTGAGTAATTTTATCTTTTCGGATCGAGCAGAAGTGAAGATTGAAATTACAGTACGTAAGGTACTCTTTTACAGAGTAGGTACAAATTATTTCAACATGAGTTACTAGTACGAAGGACGAAACTGGTAATTGGAATTACACACATTAGAACTGGAGTCTGTATCAAAATGAACGGCCACCATCTTGAAAAATGTGTTTAAATATCCATATTATGATTATTTTTCAATTTAACTTCATTCTCTATATTGTATGCTAATGTGCTGTAGACAGTATAATATACACTGCATAATGAATACGTCCGTATGGACAGCTCAGTTCGTGAGTAAAAACACTCATTGTTAATACTGTACTGTATTCTGGTTAAACAAAAACGTAATGAAAATTATCAAACTCAAAAGCGTGATATTTCCTAGTAAAGTGATTTGTTTGTCAGGGGCGAATGCTAGTCACGAAAGTTAGGCTTGCTCTTTTATTCATAGGGGAAGATGGGAGGATATAATAATTCATAATTAATAAAAATAATCAGACCCACATAGCCTAAATAATTTATTTTATAATTATGAAATCATTATGAGTCATGGATCATATTCGCTTATCAGATGTAGAAGTTCGATATAATATAACAAACATGGCCAACAAAACAGTTTATTTAGTTTTTTCGACCTTGCCAACCAATGTACATTGTTGTATTGAGCTGCACAGAACGAGCGCACATATTCTCTATAATGTCTGTCTTCTCTTGAATAGTCCTTCTGGAAAATGGATTTAATAATAAGGTTTCAATGATATACAATTCCGAACTCATTGCAATACTTCAAATTAATGTTTAAGAATTAATAATACATGCAGCAGCTAAGACATGCATTCCGCTCATACAATTACATTGCACTCGCAAATCACAGCACATTCCCGCTGTCAATACTGCTGTGTGTAACGTTAAATAGTCGTTGGTGTAGCTCTCGGACCAGAGCTTCAAACAACAGATAGTGTGCCTAGGACGGACTAAGGAGGAAGGCACTTGCGCGCGCATCATATTCTCGCTATTTCTACGTCTTTCCTGTAGCTCCGAGAAACGAGCAAGCGTTGCGATACTTGCGGTGTGCAACCTGCGGATGGTATTATGCCTAGACATTATTATAAAAATCAAAATAAATTTTAATGTACGTAATCCCATTTTGAGAAATAAACATTCTACGAAAATATTGGGCTTGCGCAGCAAGCATAGCATGCCCTGAGAAATCGCCCCTGTTGTTTGTATGTTACGCCATCGAACTCCAGTCGTGGAAGGGAGTAGCAACCGTTGATGCAAAGGTATAGCCAGGTTAATATCAGAAATGTTAGTAAAAATAAAATGATGTCCCTGTGTATTAAATAAAGGAGCATCACGTTGATGTGTCAGTGAAGGTGCAGGAGCGGAAGAAAGGCGAGCAGCAACTGAGGGATGTGGTGCGCTGCACGCATGCGCAGATGCACAGAAACGACCCACCCGTGCTGGAGCGCTGTCTTCGCGACCAGGAGACCGAGCTGTCGAGCCTCGTGGACGAGAAGGCGCGCCTGCTAGAGCAGCTGCAGATGCTGGACGAGCGTGCGAAGCTGAAGAGCGTCCAGCTGGAAGTGGTCAGGTCCAGGCTGCGGGCACTGAGACCCACCGCCGTACGTGAGCAGGACAGAGACACTTTTATGGTTACGGGGAACGGGGATTAAGAAAGTAGATTTTCTATTTTTATATTTTATTATTATTCTATTTAATATTATTATTACATTTTAATAATAATAATATTATTGGTATCATTGTCATCATTATCATTATCACTATTATTATCCAATGGCAGGATTTGACAT
Source organism: Periplaneta americana (assembly GCF_040183065.1). Taxonomy (NCBI): domain Eukaryota; kingdom Metazoa; phylum Arthropoda; class Insecta; order Blattodea; family Blattidae; genus Periplaneta; species Periplaneta americana. The sequence goes on along the minus strand of NC_091131.1, from coordinate 6,803,263 downwards.
TGTCATCATTTTTTGTTCTAGCTTCCCAAAACAGATACATCACATGTCCCTTTTGTTGTTTTGTAGGGTTCAGTTCGTAGCAAATTAGTATGCATTCCTCTGTCGTGACACTGTTTGGTTCGCCACATAGAAGACTTGCTGGAGATTGAAGAATCATTCTGTTATTATTGTTATTAGCCTGTTATTATTATTATTATTATTATTATTATTATTATTATTATTATTATTATGTTATCATCGTCATAATTTAGTCGAGTTGGTATAGCGCTGGCCTTCTATGCCCAAGGTTGCGGGTTCGATCCCGGGCCAGGTCGATGGCATTTAAGTGTGCTTAAATGCGACAGGCTCATGTCAGTAGATTTACTGGCATGTAAAAGAACTCCTGCGGGACAAAATTCCGGCACATCCGGCGACGCTGATATAACCTCTCCAGTTGCGAGCGTCGTTAAATAAAACATAACATTTAACATCGTCATTATTATTATTATTATTATTATTATTATTATTAGTAGTAGTAGTAGTAGTAGTAGTAGTAGTAGTAGTAGTAGTAGTATCATTATTATTATTTTTATGTTATCGTCATAATAATAATAATAATAATAATTATTATTATTATTATTATTATTATTATTATTATTATTAGTAGTAGTAGTAGTAGTAGTAGTAGCAGTGGTATCATTATTATTATTTTTATGTTATCATCGTCATTATTATTATTATTATTATTATTATTATTATTGTTATTATTATTATTATTATTATTATTATTATTATTATTATCATTTCTTGCATTTGGTCAATTGATTAATGTAGACTATTCCATTATTTCAATTATCTCATTGTACTAATTTTATAATTTTATAATTATTATTTGATCATTGATTATGTAGACCATTATATTGTTTGTATTTCATCTCATTGCCGTTTTCTATCATTCATTCTCATCATCATTTGTTGTTTTGTTCTGTTTTGTATCGTGCAAAACTGTAATTGGCCTTGTGCTGTTGTTTTTGCACGTTAATATTCTAAATAAATAAATAAATAAATAAATTATTATTATATTTTATACTATCATCGTCATAATTATTATTATTTTTGCTATTATTATGTATTAATTTGTATAAAGATCATACACTAGAAAATCAATCTCATGTTACCTGAATGGAAAGTAAAGAATAGGATGACCAGATTCACATCGATAAAGAGGACACAAAGCTTAAAGAAGGAGGACATTGTTCGAAAAAAAAAAGGACGGAAAATATGTAGATCTACTTAGATTTAAGCTTAGGCCTCCGTTATCTTAAATTACCAATATCTATTTTATTACAAAATATTTACAGTACAGATTTAGGCTTATATCATACTGAAAAGTATGTTAATATCTATTTTATTACAAAATAATTACGAAAAAAACTTAATAATAATGATTTTACAGTTAGCTAAATATGAAAGTCAAGGGAACTACAGGGACATCATTTTATGTTTACTTCAATTTTTAGTGTACCTGAGTTTTTGAATGTACTTCACTCCCACCGCTTCTACTAATGAAGTTCAACCGTCCTCCACACAGATCCAAGACCGCATATACAATCATAGTAGCCTTACGGTCATAGTAAACAGTACGTTCCAAAAGTATGTTCGCATTTTCCAGTGACGAAAGAGCTTTCAATATTGCATCATTTTCCATTTGCCTACGTCGCATCCCGGTTTTCCTCACCTGCTTCTATTCGCCTCTCTGTAAATGCTAGTGGCTGGGCTTTCTTGGCTCTTTTCTGAGAACATTAATTTCTGTTAGGAATTTGATGTCTACGTAATATTATATCCATACAATTGTTTAAAATAACTTAAATAAAAGAGCCTCGTTAAGTAATTAACTGTCACGTGATTTCCTCCCTTTCTATGACGCTGCGACGTAACCACTTGGACGGACAGTACATAGCATGTCTGAGTAATTTTAGCTTTTCGGATCGGGCAGAAGTGAAGATTGAATTAACAGTACGTAAGGTTTCTTTTATAGAGTAGGTACAGAATTATTTCAACATGAGTTGCTGATACGAAGTACGAACCTGGTAATTGGAATTACGTACAATAGTCTATAGTGCGATAATATGCACATTAGAACTGAAGCCTGTATCGAAATGAACGGCCACCATTTTAAAAAATGTGTTTAAATATACATATTACGATTATTTTTCAATTTAACTTTATTCTCTATAGTGCACGCTAATGTGCTGTAGACATTATAATATACACTGCATAATGAATACGTCCACATGGACAGCTCAGTTCGTGAGTAAAAACACTCATTGTTAATACTGTACTGTATTTTGATTAAACAAAAATCTAATGAAAATTACCAAACTCGAAATCGCGATATTTCCTTGTTTACGTAAATGGATGAACTACTTTTCTTCCCTCCTATACCTAGTAAAGTGATTTGTTTGTGCCAGTATCATCGAACTCCAGTCGTGGAAGGGGGTAGCAAACGGTGTTTCCGGTTCTTAATCGTTGATCCAAAGGTATAGCCGGGCTAATATTAGAAATGTTAGTAAAAATAAGGTGATGTCCCTGTATAATTATTAAAGAGAACAGAAAATATCTATTTATATTTACATTCGCATCTCGATTTACTAGCTACCTCTTAGCAACGACCATAACAAGGAGGAGCAAAGAGAGTTATGATCGTTGGCAAACAGTATATTTCATCGATGCCGCTACCACTTACTAGCAAATTAGGTACTTTAAAAAGGCGTCAAATCAGATAGTTTCAAAATATCAGGCATACAAGTCATGAAAAGAAGGACATTTCTTAATTTGTTAAAAATCCGGCCGGACCCCGGACATAGACCTAAAAAGGAGGAAATGTCCGGACAAAAGAGGACGTCTGGTCACCCTATGAAGAAGTAGTACAATATGTGCAGAAGAAAATTATAAATGCGTGCGCATTGGTTGTGTTTACACGTTCTTTTCCTTTTTGTGCAGCCAGACCAGCACGTCGGGACGCCGACTACGCACCAGCTGGTGTCTGGGACAGCACCGTCAACCTGCGTCACGGGTGAGTCGAGTCGATGCGATCTGTAACTTTAGGTTTTATCTTACATCCCCCCTCTCTTGCTCTTGTAGAAAGAAGGTCGTGACTGAAAGACTTCGACTTTTTATAACTCTTATTATGCATTTCTACGTGCATTTTTATTACCACTATCACAACAACCACATTATTTCTATTTCTGTTCGTATGAATAAAATTCAGTTTCAAATGTATGAATCAAAATCAGTATGTGTTTAATTTAACATCATGTACCATCCATGTATTAGATAATGTCGTCTGTTATGGCCTGATTCCATCTCTTCATCGGACGCCCTGCAGATCTCCTTCCTCTAGGCTAGAGTCTAGACAACTACTGCAGGGTTCTTCTTCTCTTCACATGCCCTGTCCATTTCCGTCTTAATTGAACATTGTGGTGTAGTATCGAGTGTATCTTCATTTCCCCATGATGTCCATGTTTCGCTTTTGGTCCCATTTGATACGACCGCGATGCGTCTCATAGATTTCATTTCCGCTGCAATAATATTGTAGACAATGTAGAGGCAACCTCTTGCTAGAGTATATAGACTGGGCTAAAGTTTTATCAGTTTTATTGTAATGTGTTTCTGTGCAAAAGATGATCTCATAAATGAATATTTAATTAAATTATGATGCTGCATTAAAGATGGTTTTCTTGCTGAATACATAGTACCTAAGATTTTTTAAATATTTATCCTTAGTGTACTTTCGGTGACTCAGGAGAAAACGAGAGCGGACTGAGGAGGAAGGGATGTGAACAGATAACGTACGACAACACGTGCAATATTTGTACTGCAGTAAGCGGAAACATTAGGTCTCCTTCTGTTCAACTTAGCTTTAATTTCCATACACATTGTTACTCATGTTTCCTGCACGAGTAATAACCTGGCTACTGGGATGCATATCTGAGCGATGTTTATAATAATCAACAGCGATAGTCAAGAAGGTCACATTCTTTCCGCTCGTCTTCTCCTGAGTAACGGAAAGTACGTAATTTTAGGCTTTCACTCCTACTGTGACCAGAATTAGTATTCTTGGTACTAATCCAGCGCGTCCCGGAACTTGACATTTCCAACTTTTCGGAACTGAATACAGGCTCCCTCATTAGAGCAGAGGGATCGCCTTCTCTAGTGGGCTCGTTATGCGTGCCTATAGTATCTGTAATTCTTCGCTATTGACATTTATGTATCTTATTTCTGGAGTCAAATAAGACACTCAAATAACATGAATATGTTTTGGTCACTGGCTAAGAATAAACTGTCTATTGAAGGATGCACTGAAAGGAATAAAAATTCGAGGCAGAAGAATATATCAGATGATAGACAACATTAAGATATAAGATGGATCGTATGCGGAATCGAATAGGAAAACGGAAAATAGAAAAGATTGGAAAATGCTGGGTTTCCAGTAAAAGTCCTGCCCTTGGGTTGAACACTATGAGTGTGAGTGAGTGAGTGAGTGAGTGAGTGAGTGAGTGAGTGAGTGAGTGAGTGAGTGAGTGAGTGAGTGAGTGAGTGAGTGAGTATTCCTTTCTCGTCACATAAAAATCGCAATCACATTATGACAACTGTACTGTAATGATTTGATTTTTAATATAAAGGGTTATCTGATTTTTCACAGCGGTCCACATCTGTGGAGTAACGGTCAGCGCGTCTGGCCGCGAAACCAGGTGGCCCGGTTGGGGCAAGTTATCTGGTTGAGGTTTTTTCCGGGGTTTTCCCTCAACCCAATATGAGCGAATGCTGGGTAACTTTCGGTGCTGGATCCGGGACTCATTTCACCGGCATTATCACCTTCATCTCATTCAAACGCTAAAGAACCTAAGCTGTTGATAAAGCGTCGTAAAATAACCTACTAAAATAAAAATAAACATTTTTCACAGTTAGTAATGGAGGCTGGTTTTATATTCGAGGGTAATTGGAGAAGTGAACTCAGGAGAAGGCATTCTTCCCTAAATAGTTTTCTTGCACGACTTCGTATCTCTGTGGTTTGAAGCAGCGTCTCTTTCCATCAAATCCGTTGAGAATAATAAAATTCTTATAGTATTTTTTTACATTATTTCAGCAGTGCTGCTTCACCGACCCTGCCGCTACGTGGCACCGTCGTCGGACAATAGAACGGCCATCGCCACACTGAGGATGCGCGCGCAGACCAAGGACCACATCATCGCGGCGCTGGCTGACGAGCTACGGGCACGAGCCCCGAAGAGCGATTGGCAGGGACTGGTGGAGCGCGTGGTCCCTGATTTTGAGTGCGCACATAAGCCCCATCCCGCGGTGAGTTCGACCGAATGCAATAGATTCGTTCCAACAACAGTCAGGAACCGTCCGTAACCATCCTGAGCATGCGCAGTACAGAAAAAGCGTTCCAACCCAATCCGAACCAGTCCTGAACCGGAAAAATGTACTGCAGTCGGGCGTTCCAACAAGCTTTTGACACGGGTTCGGAACGGTCAGAAATAGTCCGCGGATTGAGGCATGTACGGAAGAGTACGCGAGACGCGCATGCGCATAAGCTCACCAACGTCTCCTGGATACTGAAGAAAGACATGATCGACTGTTCACATCATTGAGGTTAAAGATGAAAAGTGACAGTGCAGACGAATAATAAAACTAGAGATTTAATTTAAATTTTCGCCAAAAAGAAAGGGAATGGAAATTATTTGGGTATTGAAACAGTTAATTACAATTTCAACATGC